>NW_020884944.1:2637259-2922459 GCF_003945725.1 Corapipo altera | reverse complement strand
AGAATAGGGAATTAAGAGATCTATGGCTTCAAAACATTGATGCTTTGTATCTTAAAAGCTTGAGACTGTTTGTGAATTTGATTTTGCATCAGCTCAGCAAGGTCATGCTTTTATTTCCAAGGAAGATAAATTCCAACAAACAAAAGTGACATGTCCATAGCTTAAAGAAAATACTGGAAGAGTCTCATGCTTTAGGAATGGTATTCTTCTTTCTCCATATGGCTCACACTGAAACCACATGGTGTTCACTCACTCTCCTCGTCCCCCTCACCCTCCTCACTGTGGCAGGCTGGAGAGGAGAACTGGAGGCAAAAATAGTGAAGATCATAGATTAAGATAAGAACAGTTTACTGGAAACAGCAATGAGATAAGAAAGCAAACAACAACAACCGTAATGAATAAAGCACGAAAAAGAGGTGAATGATTCACATGGAAATAACAATACCTGACCGCTCCCTACACTGACCTGGAAGGAATTCCTTCTCCCTGGAAGAGACTCCCCTACCCCTGCCAATGACATGAGGTCGTATATATTAACCTCTGAGTCTTGGCCATGCGTCCACCTGGCTGCTGCAAAAATTACCACTGTCCTGGCTGGAATGAGGACACTGATAAATTTTGGATCTCCTGGCTCTCAACACTAATCCCTCATTTGAGTGTGTGCACATGAAAATAATAAAAAAATCTTGAAAATTCATCCTCTGTATTTAACCATAGTTTTTATGTCTATGCAGAATGATCTTTATATATAATCTTTTGTGCAAGCAAAAAGTTGCAAATACTGTCATAAGAGCTTTGAGATTTACACTACCTCACACAGGGATATCTGCTCCTCTACTACTTTCTGTGGACACCTGCATGATGCAGATGGTCAAATAAAGGCACACACAGTGTTGATGAAATACTAAAATTGGCACAGGAGGGAGGAGTAGAGTAAAGCCAAGGAAGGATAAGACATCTGACACTTTGCTGAACCTTAATCACAGAACTTTTCTTCCTTTTTACAGAAGATGAGAAGCTAAAAAAGTCTGTAGTGTTTTGAGACTTGGTAGATATGTTGAAAGTAATGAATGAGGAAATCCCTAGCTGGCAACCTAAGCCCAATCATTAGGCTGAAGATATTACACAGACACAGTTGATTAGTCTGTTGTGCTGTACTGTCTGGAAGAACTTTAAGTATAAAATGGCAGTAATTTTTATCTCTTGTGAGAATGCAGCCCCTCCTGCAGCCTTCAGATGATACATAATTTTTAAATTAATTTTTCTTACTGCTCTAGTTTTTATTCTTGCTTTAAAATTTTCTATTAACTTTAATTAACTTTGCCAGCCTTGTAAACATATTTGTAAATCAGCAGACGACATGTTGGTTCAGAGAGCAGGCTTCCTCCAACTTGGATGTGTACAGCTCAGTAGTTCTGACACAGATTATTACTAACAACTCTCCCTATAAAATATCTTCTGACTGTTATCCCTGTTATCACCTTTCATGTTTCTACCAGTTGAAGCAGCTGGGAGCAGGAGGCATTCATTTTTGCAGTCCCAACAGTATCTCAGGCTTCTTATCAACAAAAATAGAAGGGTGAATATGGCAAAGATGATTTAACTCCTAGGCTGTGAGCTCTTTGGAGCAAGACTGGGATATGCAGAATCTGGCACAAGAGGACTTTGGCCTGGTTGGCACCTCAGCATGATCACTAGGAGAAATGTGTACTAAAACCTCTATGAAGTTTTCAAAAGTTGCCACTTCAGTTGATGAGCCAAAGACTTGTGCACACATTGATTTCCAGTAGGAAAAGTGGAGTGCTTTATTCATACTTTTGCTAGCCTTATGTTTTCCCAAGACAAAGTGCAAAGAACTGTTCAAATTATCACTTTGTTACATGTGTGGTGAATCCTTCCCCGGAAAACCAAGCAGTGTGACACAGTATTCCCTTGACAAACTTGGGAGTCTGTGGTTTGGCTGAACTATGTTGATATGAATGTAATTTTCAATTTGGAGCTGTTTACTGTCCTTGGGCTGATGGTTTCAGGACAGATCACACTCCAGAAAAATCCTAAGTGAGGGGAATTTAAGCAGTTATCTAAAAAATCTGAACAGCAGTAAATAAAATAGAAATTACACTGACTTTTCAGGAACTTGAAAATGTTTCTTTATATATATTTTTGAAGGGTTTGCCTGTTTTGAGGTAACTCTTGAGTCTTACAGACAAGTAGCATAATGTTAATATGTATCTCCAGAATAAAACTTTGAATAATCGGTACAGTGTTACAACAGCTTCTTAATAATCACTACTCATATGACTTACAATATCATTTACTCCAGAGGTGTTGTATGATGGATTAGTTGGAGGGGGAACCTTCAGACCCTGCGAGCCAGCCCATTACCTGGAAGGTGAATGTTCTTCCCCCCTGCCCCCACCACGTGGCCCGATGACCCCGTAAGGAGCTCACAGACCACCAGGGAGGGACGGACAAAAGAAGAAGTTTATTGTGGGGTAGGAGTTTATAAGGCTTTTAGGAGGGTCAAAGGGGAACCAATGACAAGTTCAGGGGCACAAAGAAAAAAACAATGAGGTAAAGAGTCAACAACCAATAGGAAGGGGTTAACAAGGACCAATGAGAAACACCTCAGGACATCTTCCCAGGACACCTTGTGTGGGAGACAATAGTCTTTCACAGGGGGTGTCGGGAAGAAAGAGCAATGATTTTGCAAAAATAAAAGCCATTTTAAAACCTGTTTAAACCACCTTAAAAACTTCTGTTTCTATAACATTTGAGCTGTTTTCTTTTTCTTCACTAGTCCATCTCTGACAGGACTTCTTCCATCCTACATATGGCAAATCCATTGCCACAGTGTTGTCTCATAAAAATGCTGTGCAACTGTGTATGTCACATGAAAGTACAGTAATATGTATACAATACTTTAGCAGCAGCAAAGAAAAACAAAATACATATTTCCTTTGTTATCCTAATGGAGCACTTTTTTTACAAAACATCAGGGAGTGTATATTCACCATGTGCATTACAGAAGCTACATTTCTCATTAATTATTTTGTAACTGTGTTTCTTTCAACACCAGACATAAAAGTGAAGGGCTTCTTGTTTTTACATTAATTGTTATCTTTGTGTTAAAACACTTTTTGCTCCTGTGGCTGATAAAATAATCAGCATTAGAGTATGTATGTGAATATTCCCTTAGGGTTCACTTCAAAGACTATAAACGAGGCAGATTTTCATACGCATGAAGAATTGGTTTAGAACTGTATGACATGTTGTTTGATAAACACTTCTGAGGCATACCTTACTGTATGCAATATACAAACAAGG
Organism: Corapipo altera; assembly: GCF_003945725.1. Taxonomy (NCBI): domain Eukaryota; kingdom Metazoa; phylum Chordata; class Aves; order Passeriformes; family Pipridae; genus Corapipo; species Corapipo altera. The sequence continues at coordinate 2,919,132 of NW_020884944.1, read as the reverse complement.
TAGAATGTCCTTTTAAATTAGAACTATTTTTTTAGCCAAAAAAACATTTTTTCATCAATACATCATAATAGAAAGTTTTTACAGTCTAAATGTTTTAGAGCTCCTGCAGGTTGTTATATTCCATTTATTTTCAGAATGCAAAGATGTGATTTTAATTTTTTTTTTCTAAACTCAGAGTTATGGACTGTAGACAATTTGTATACTTCTGCTTACACACAAGGGAGCTAAATTCTGCATTGAGATCAGAAAGGAGCCAAACATGGAGTCCTTAACCAAAGTTCCCTATCACGTAAAATGTCAGGAATACTCGTCTGGCAGCATTGTTTTGAAAATGAGTATTCATACTTATAAATTGTGCTCTTGTATTTATGGTTTTGGCAGTCAACCTGAACTTTGCATACAGATGAACATTAATAAAAAATTTTTGGGCCTTGAGTACCTGAACAAATGTGGCTTGGGATATTTAGAGACAGATGAAAACTTTAACTAGTACAAAGTAAGTGTTGATAGATGTTGCTAGCACAGTACCATGTAGCGCTTGTAGTTAAACTGAAAGAAAAATCACATGAGGGTTATGTTATTCAGAGAAAGGATTACCTATTAGCAATCCCTTACCCTTATAGAATTTATAGAACTCTTGGTATGATCATTGGGGAATTTGTAGGGAAAAGAACATTTAAGATTATCTACTGCATCTGAAACCTTACACTCTGCCCCTTGCAAGTCTATTTTATTATGGAACTAATGGAGAGCTCATGAAGTGGAAAGGAGTGAAAAGGTCAACAAGAAGAGCTACCTACTTGCAATGTGCAGAGTGACAAGAATTTGCTGGGTTTGAGATGGAAAATTCTTTTAGGATATAACTTTTTTTAAGGAGAGAAGACAGGATCAAATGCTGAGGCTGTTCCTGAGCATACCAGTGGACCATATGAATACTACTAGGTTAGGACTTTTAATTGTGTACCTACAATTTTGTGTTTTCAAGTTCCTCCTTGCTTACTACAAAGGGATTTTTGATGGTCAGATTATGACCTGCTGTCCCTTTGTGTAATTTAATTTTGTTGCATTTCTATCTATAGTTTGTGTTGATTGCCATTCTCAGTTCAAGCATGGCCAAAAGGAAGAAACCGATTGCTGAGTATCTGGGCAAGACTTAGGTTCCATTTGCATTCTTCTGTGTTCTTCCTTTATAATCTTGATCAAATCATTTATTTTCTTTGTATCACACTCTAAATGTAGAGTGCTCATCAGAATGAAAATCCAGCAGGGAATTTGTGTTTCTGTATTACCTAGAGAGACAGTATATCAGTTGAAGTGTACTTTGTTATAGTGTCTGTAGTATCAGTTACCACACTTCTGTTTTTCTCATGGGTGTGCTTTGATTTCTGTGAATCTTGGTAAAGTGTTTGGAACTGATTTTTTTTTCTAGTCAAACTTGATGTCTCCTTTTTTTGAAGATGTGACCAAAGTATCTTGCTTAGTATATACTGATTGACATTCTGCATGAAAATTTGTGGATTGTGTTCTTGTTTCATTAGGTTTTTGTCATTTTCTTTTCTGCTCCTGCCGTGTACTTTAATGTCACTGAGGATGACTTGATTCCTGTCGCTTCTTGCTAGTATTACATGTACCGATTTCAGAAACAATTTTGGTTCCAAAGGATATGTAAACTCGATGAGATGTTTTTTTGAACAAGGTTAAAATAGTTACTTTGGTGTTTTGTGGGTATTTAAAATAAATTGCAAGTGTGTGATGTGCACTGGTGACAGAAAGCCTATAGCTGACAGACTTTGGTACTGATAGGTTGTCATGTTCTTTGTTTGAACCTAGGGTTCTGTGAATATGTGAAGTGCCTGAGTATTTTCTTTTACAGTCTAATTGCTTAGTTAATTCATCCTGATAATCCTTCCATCTCTTTAACGCTGCTGAACTGTGCCACACTATGGAATTCTTTATCTGCCTTAGACCTTCTTATTAATCTTGAGAGCAAGATCCCCAGTACATCTCAATCATATGGTATTTGCACTCTATAGAATATCCCAGAAGACGTTATGCATTCAAACATGTCAAAGCAGAGTATTCTAGTCTCTCCCTTCTTAATTTTCTCTACTATGACATATCCTCTGATAAACTCTGTTGATATTATGACTTTTTATCAATTTAGCAAGCTCTTAATTTCTGAGTTTTTTTAAAAAAGTATTTTGCTACTTAGAGAGAGATAAATATATATCTGACATATTAAACTTTGTGCTAAAATTTTACATTTCATTTCTTTCTTTCTGTAAAAAGTGTAGGGGGAAGGTACCAAGTGAGGCTTCTTACAGCTCTTTTTTCTAACAGCTCTTTCCAGAATGTTACATGGTTGCACCTTATCAGCGCTGGCCTTGAGGCAGCTAAACTCTCAGTACGGAATCTGACAGAGATGGTGCAGTTTGCCTCTTCTCCAGGTCATTGATAAAGCTATTACACAAGATAGGTGCTAAGATGGACCCCTGAGGAACTTGACTTCTAGACACAGTATGAACCATTAATCACTACTCTTTGTTGACTTCCATGGGAATCTTTTGTGAATGATTTCCCATTTATCAGAGAGAAAATTTCAAAGTCTGGACAAAAGAAATTACCATTACGTTTGAAGAAATTTTTGTGACACGATGAAGCCTATGGAAAAGAAGAACTTTTTATCTGGAATACTTTCACTCTGCTTTTTGCATTATATTGCAGTCTTTTCAGTATTTTTGCCCAGTCTTCTGCATGCACCTTGTAAAAAAAAAAAAGGTCACTTTAAAACAGAGTTAGGGTACTGTAAGTATTTTTGGCTCTGAAATGACTTAAGTGACTTTGTGTAGCTTTTAGGTATTGTAGTACGTATAAGAAGATAATACACTATCTCAGTACTTTACGATGAACAACTGAGCCTACAAAGCTATGATTGTCCACCATGAAGGTGTTTTTTTTCTGTTCCAAAGGATTGACATGATGGCATACACAAATTTATATTTCTACTTGTTGATGTACTTTGCTACAGTCAGCTCAGGAGTCCTACACTAATGATAGAATTGTGCCTGATGCCTGAAAGTAAAGCTTTGATCCTTAGCTGCACTGTAGTCAGCTTGAGCCACTCAGGTAGATACCATGAGTAAAACTAAGAGAAGGAAAAACAAGAAAGAGGCTATTGAGGCTCATTACCTGAAACAAGTGGCTTTACATGCTGTAGGTGAAATGCTTTGTTCTCTGTTTTTGAATGACTGAAGATCCAACCTGTTTATTCTTTAGAAAACAATATATCTCCCACAAGATAAGAGGCAACCCTGACATGAGAGCTTTGACTCCTGACTTTTCATGCCACTTAGCCAAGATGGCTATATGACTGGGAGTTATCCTGACAGGAGGAGGGAGAGGCCTCCTTTTCCATTATTATGAAGATCCTGTGTTTCTGACCACATAAGGGGAAGGAGAAAAATGCAGCTTTTCTTTCAGTTTATGAATAGAATTAGAATGAGAGGGGCTTTGCGGCAAGTCTTTTTCATGTGCACAGCTGGGGTGAATGGTTTCCATTCTCACAATGCCTACTCAGGGCACTGCACTCAATCCTCAGCGTGGTGCAGGGATGGGTGCATTTCACCTTGAAAGCTTTAAGGTTAGTGTCTGGCATCTGTGATTACATTTGCAATTCAAGTTAATCTATTTTCTGCTTTTTAGCTTTTATTCAACTGAATTTAGAGCTCGTGAAAGATGTTGGATTGTTATTTCTGGAGGCTGATCCTCCCCCTGTTCAACACTACCCCTTCCGGTGTTTCTAATGCTGAAGAAATATCTCTTAGGAGTGAGAATCATGTTCCATTTTCATGTAGTTGTAACAGTTTTAATGAGTAGCTTTTTATGGATGAACTTAAGAGAAATCTGGACCTATCCACATTATGGGGAACAGTGAATAAACGACAGTGACTATCATCTGGTAGAATCAATACTGGTTTAAAATGTTCTGCCTTAAAATTGTGGTAATACAAATTGGTGGGGGAAATATATGTGGCTAAACTTGACTTTGTAAATATCTTGGAAGCAAAGTAGTGTATCTCAAGATAATGGGAAAAAGGGTACATTAGCAAGGGTGTTTATTTTGGTTTTTCACTGACACATGCTCCTAGCACATAATGCAGTGCCATCCAGGTGGGGAAAAAAAAGTGGAATTGTATACCAATTATCAGAATAATTTAAATATCATTACTACAGTAAAGTTAAAATAATATGTTCCAAAACAGAAAGTTTATTTGTAATATGGGAATAACAGAATATGATGGTGTTGTCTAAGAAACGGAGTATACTCGCAGAGCTGAAGTACAGAGGAGGTCAGGAATGTGATACCACCCCTAAGATCTGCCAATTTGAAGCTGAAATTCATGGTTCCCATTAGAAGTTGTGTTAAAAAAGGGACAGACAGTTGAATGCAAACTATGCTTGACTCCTTTGCAAAAAGTTTCCCAAGACTCCCCATGTGCTTTGTATATTTTAAATCATTCCAGCTGCTGGATACTTAGATGAATTGTTCAGTGATATCAGGAGAATATTCTCTGTTTCCAGGTTTCTGGGATGGAGCTCGGTATAATGGCAGATTCATTGGTCTAGAGAGAAAGGAAACATAAGCAAGCATCTCTAAATTAGGAAACCCAGGTGAAAGCTAAGTCTTGGGTAGCTCTTCTTAATTCAAGAAATTATAAACAAGGTAGCCTGTAAAGTATCTCAGAGTCCTTGGAGTAGAAATAAGGCAAGAATTATGTTTCATTCCTGATCTTTAAGAAAGAAAAACAAGAGATAACAAATGGAACATTTCCTGGAGGTGTTTATATACCATTCCTACATATCCCTCTATAATATCTCTATAATTAATATACATATCTCTGTATATACATACTCTGAGGTTAACCATCTATAGACTAAAAGTACATACCCTTTCCTGAGTGTTTCTGTAGGTGTATTGGAATACTTCCTTCAAAGAACGGATTTAGTCTTAGTGTCTCACATCTTTGGTGGGTTAACAGAGCTATAAATAAAAAGGGAATGCCATATCTTCCAGTCATATTTGTAAGGAATCGAAATTCTGCTGCTTTTCAGAATGAATAGAAGGTTTAGTTTTTCGACTGTGCTGGAAGACAAGCATGAAATAAACATCAAGTTCCTCATCTGTGTCAAGACCTGAGGCGCTATTAGTCTTCTCCACCAGAATCACAAGGAACGTGAGTTTTGAAAGCTGATAGGCCTCTAAAGTTTATATATTTCTAGGCTAATGTAACTGTATGGAGATTACAATTTTAAATTTGTGAGCCATCTGTAAGTCTCACTTTCAGACTTAATGTACGGATTTGGATTTTAAAGCCTGTCTTAGTAAGAATATGAACTTCATTAAAACCTGGAAGCTAAAAGTGTGACATATGAAATAAGCTCAGAATAGGAAGTCTGAGTTTGCTATTTGATATTACTGAGCGTAGTGCTAGACTACTGTTTTCAGATTCTCTTTTCAGCCCAGAATTTTGAAAGATTTGTGCAAAAGTCAAGTATGGTTTCAGAGAAAAAGCTACAAGAATGAATCTTTCTGGAAAGAAAGAGTTTTGTGTAATAAGAAAACTTTGAATCTAAGTTACTGAAATTAGAGTATAGAGACATTTTGAGTACTCTTTGCAAGTATGTTTATGGGAATGAGATATCTAGCAGCAAGGAATTCTTCATGGCACAGGAAAAAATAATGCAGGATCCAGTTGTTTGAAGTTGAAACTAGGTAAATTAAAATCAAAATAAAATGCATGTTTTTAACTTTAAGTACTGCAGCTATTGAAAGACTTTTTTGAGGATGTGGTGTAGTTTCTAGATTTATTTTATTATTTGAAGTCTGTAAATTTAAGATTGGATGTATTTCCAAAGGTGAGTTGTAAACCAAACAGAATTTTATGGACTAAATTTAAAGGCATATGTATATATATGATCTCATGTTTGTCATGCAGGAAATAGTTCTAAATTCAGTTAGCTGCAAGCTATGGTAGGCAAAACTATAAGTAAACTACTATTTGGCACTTCACATTTAGTGAGTTATTAAAGATGACACTGGAAAATGCTAATTCCCTTTCTTCTAATGTCAGCATGCTAGGGGTATGTGCAAGCAGCTCTCCTGTGGTGCATGAAAGACACTAATTGTTCTCTCATGGGAGCCCCCCATTTTTAACTCTCTAGTGTTATGTTTTACTCATGGAAGAGATAAGCCCTCAAGCTCAGGTGAGGTGAGAAGGGAGCCCTTGGTATCTTGATGCAGCAAGGAGGGGAAAAAAAAGTCCCTTAGTGATACTTAGCTTTTGCATTGTCTGTAGTACCAAACCAGAGGAAAGAAAAGCTGCTTTTCCCCATCTGTCTCTGAGCACTGAAATTATTTCAGCTAAGATACCCAGGCAGCTATGAGAGTTGAGACAGTCTTTTACAGGTTCAACTGATATATAGCATATGGCATATAGACTTCAACTTAAAAGCTGGTGATTGGTATAGTTTTGGTAGAACTGTAGTTTATTAGTCATGTATTTCCTTTTAGGTAAATATTTTCTCTTCTTACTATTCATACCATATGATGAGCTTAATGTTTTAAAATTTTAGGGTTTTTTTTGTTTTGTAGCAGAACAAAGCAATTCTATGAGATGTAACAAATCCAGAAATGCTTACAAACAGTAACTGCTCATTTCAACCCACAGACAGAAAATTGCTGTGTTGTGTTATGAGAGCAATAGATACATTCAATTGAAATCAGGATTGCTCTATGAGCAAATACGAGAGAGAATAAATTTGCATTGATTACAATTACTGTCAAATTGATATCCTAGAAAATTTAATCTTAATTATACTTCCTTTTCAGGAAATGCTTAAGCATAAGCTTATGTATAATTAAGCATATGTTTAGTCCTTCATTGATCTGGGGACTCTTCACTGAAATTCATGTACAGGGCTGGCAGCTTCACTGGTAAGTTCTGCAATGTACATAACTGCCAGGCTCCAATTCTGAGTTGTTTTAGTCTTAGAAGAGAAACTAATTCATTTCAGTGCAGTTACTTAGTCAAGGGTTGTAGTTCCTGCTGGTTATGACTGTGTCTAAAAATGGACATAAGCACATCAGGAATTAGTTCAAATAATAATAATAAAAAAATTCTCTGGATATTTAGGTAGGTTGACACTAACTCTCTATTTTAGAGGGAAAGGTCCTAATTCAAGTAAGGGAAAAATATTGGGAAGGCATTCCCTTTGCAGCTGTCATTATTTATGTAGTGCTGTGTTGTTCAACATTAGGATTTCTGTGTGAATAATCATAGCAGCAGGCAGATGGAGTGTTCCTGGAGTGCTGGAATCTTGACTTGATTTTATGGGTAGTGTTTTTTACATCCAGATACAATACTATTTTAGTGCTTCATTAATCTTGAACATTTCTCTCTTTTATATCCTTATTTCATATTTTAATGCACATAACAATCCTGAGTTAATATATATTTATTTTTAATGCATCGTTCATAAAACCTGGGATAGTATGGATGCGTATATTACAAGAAGACAAATAAGCATCCTCTGTCTAAAAAAAATAGAAGTAACCAACAGAGATCTTATTCCAAATGGTCACTTTATATTACAGCTTTACTGAATTTCTTCACTTGACTTTTTAAAGCAAAATATTAATTTAAATGTACTTTCATTTATTTACATCTTTGAGATTGGATTTTCAAGGTGATTTTTTATTATCTTCAGCATATAACTGAAAGGTCTCTGAATTAGTTAAAGATTAGGGGCCATCTCAATATATTTAGTTTTCTATTGATGCCCTGTAGTTTTTTTGTCATTGTATGTCTTAGAGTTTCTTTAACATTCTGTGATGTGATACCTTTCCCTTATTGGGAACAACTCTTCATCCTCAACAAATGGGACTTCTGTTGATGACCCTGGCCTCTTGTGAATATGGAATTAATGAGTAATGCATTTACTTTCATTCCCTGGCCTCTTGTGAATATGGAATTAATGAGTAATGCATTTACTTTCATTCATACCTCTGCTGTCAGCACATTATTTTTGCCATCTCTTTGAATCTGATCTGTCTTCTTCACAATGTTTTTAATGTACTTGGGGAAAAGTCTTATCTCAGGCTCTTATAAAGTTTGTGTTCATTTTCCATATTTGACTTATCTTTCCTCATTTCAAGTTCTACCTGTTTTATATTATATCTGATATATAATACCTTCTTATTCTTGATTACATTATGCAGGTTTGATTTCATCCAGGCTGGGATCCTGTTTCCTTTCCCACCTATTCAACCAAATGAATTGCAGAAAGACTGAGCATATTATGCAGAAATACCCTATGAACAAACATTTCTTCTTTGCTTTCACAAACTCTTTACTTTCTTCAAACTTGTTATTTCAAAGTTTTTATGTGAATTTATTTTTGTTTTGTTCTTTGTTTTATTCTTTTTTAAATTTTATATTTTAGAACTTCAAGTTTTACAAAACTTGTCCTCCTTTGATGCTTAATATCTTCCGGCTGTATATTATTATTTGTTTCTCTTATGTTACCACAGAATAAACCAGTAATTTGTTTCCCCACCCCACTTACTTAGTAAGGAAAATGCTTTCTATCTTCTCTTAAGTCTAGGGACATTATATTTCTAATAGCACTTTATTGTGCATTGATTTATATCATGGCAACTGAAAAACAGCTAATGATAGAAAGGAAACTATTCCTTTCATAAACCTGTCCCACTGAAGGAGGAGGCTCACATGGTGTGCAAATGATTGGCTTGCTTGTTTTGTTATTTAATGTAGAACAGATGTTAATCAATGTTTTAGGAAAATTGCTTTAGCTGATATGATCAATGAGATGACTTCTATCTGTTTTAATTATGTGTCACTATAACGCCAGTGATTTTTAAAGTATAATCATATGCATACATTGATCTAAGAATGATGGAGTGTATAGGGAAGACAGAACTTTACAGATAACTTGAAAAATATATTTAGGAGTCAGATGATATTGAGAAACATTTTTTTGTCTGGATGAAGGATGTGAAAGAATCTCACTATTAAGATTAGAGCTTTACTTATCTCATCTATAAATATCCCTTTGTATCTTAAGTGATTTGATTACACCTCAGATGAGCAGTGTGATGTTCTATTGCTGATCAAAACCTAAGTGGGGTTGGTTGAGTGTAGCTACACACGTAATCAGTAATGTTGTGTCTGCAACCAGATCTTGCACTCCAAAAGTAGCAATATATGGCACTCAGTGGAATACATGGAGTCACAGAATGGCCTGGGTTGGAAGGGACTTTAAAGACCACCTGGTTCCAACCACCCTGCTGTGGGCAGGGATGCCTTTCACTAGAAATAGCTCAGAGCCCCATTTATCCTGGCCTTGAACACTTCCAGGGATGGGGCATCCACAACTTCTCCAGGCAATCTGTTCCAGTGTCTCACCACCGTCACAGTAAAGAATTTCTTTCTAATATTTATTCTAAAACTGCTGCATTTTCTGTCCCTCTTTGACAGTGCCTAGATTTTCTGGGAATCTGAAAGGAGCTGATCTATTGAAAATAGGCTGATGCTTCTTTGTACATCAGTAACATGGTCAGACTGCACAGGAAAAAAAGAATAAAAAACCCATGCACACTCCCAAAACAGGGCTCTGTGTCTAGACAGAAGCTTTCTGATGATACTAACGGGCTTCAACATTGCAATCTAATCAAGAAAGTTCCAAGTTTTAAAATCTCATCAGCATCAGCTGAGTCAGCATCATTAAAGATCAACCTCAGGAGTAAACTGTACTTGATTATAATGGCTGATATTTATAAGCTTGGAGTGTGGGAGAAAACAGAACAGTGAAATGTGATAATATGCTAATTCTGAATGTAAATCATTCATTTTTCCTCATGAGTACACTGCATTTCATCATTTACAAATTAGCATCCTTCTAGCTCTATTTCAGTGCAAGCAAATTAGGTTTCCAGTATAACTGTATAGGAATGTATGACGGAGAAAAGTATTGCTGATACCAATGTGCAGAAGTCTTTCCAGAGATATTGGGATCAGGGCAAAACACGACAATCTTTTTCTTTGTCCAAACCCATAATTCTGTCCTTGAAAGGACTGGAGTTTTTAAAGTGTTACCCTTCAGCTGTGCCTAGTGAGTGTGCGTTTGAAATAGTGGGTTCTCTGAGCTGCTGTGGTTCCACACTTGTATAGCAGTATGAGAGAAAAATTACAGAACTACCAATTTGGCTGTGTTATGACCTGCCCCTGAAGGCAGGGATAACTCAGGTTCTTGTTAATAGATCCCTTGGGCAGATTAAAGTGACACAACACTGAATGACTGGTGTTTATATATATATATATATATATGTGTAAAGTTTATTTTAGAGCAATTTGAATGCCATGGAATGGACATACATAGTCATGTCATTTTGGTCATTATCTATAGAAATATAGCAATATGAAAGCATAAAGATAACTCTTAAGAAAATGTATAAGGAAAAGAAAGAAAGGAAGGATAAGAGTGGAAAGATATCACCACCTGTGGATCCAGGGACAAGATTTGATTGTTGAAATTTTGGTGTCTGTTGGTTGAAGTGATGGTTGCAGTCTTGGTCTGGCAGGGGTGCTGGAAGCCCCTGAAACACAGAGTTCGGTAGAGGAACAGCCAGGTACCTCCTCTGGGGGGGAGTTTTATGCTGTTTGATGCAACACCGTGCATCTGTTACAACACTGTGGATCATGCCCAGTCCTCTGGTGGAAGGCCCTGGCTGTCTTTCATGGTTTATGAGCCCTTTAAAGACATGACAGCAGCCTTTCAAGTAGTTGAGCCAGTTATGCCCCATCAGAAGGGATGAATATCTTCAGGCCTATGTATGAATGTCCAGGTACTTCCCTGAAGGGGAGTTTTCACACCTGAGCCAGTTAAGTAAGGGAGGACATTGGCATTAAAAAGACATTATTCTACCTCACGGGATCTGCTTCTTATGGCATTCTTCCTTACCTGGCTCAAAACCCAGTTTGTAGCCTCTGGTGGTGGGTGTGCACCCCCTTCTGTCTTATGGTTTCACCACCACGCACAAAAACCTCTCCTCCTCCCCTTCTGTTTTGGGGTGCAAACCTGGCTTCAGCAAAGCACCCACTGCTTTTGTAAATGGTCGATTGTTTGAGTCATTAACCATTAACAATTCAGTCTCTCACAGGCTGAAACCTCCAAAGGGGACAATTGTCCTTGAGGAACATTTATGAGTTGTTCTGTTTTCAGGAGATTATTCATTTGACAACTTTAATGAATAAATGACATCTTGTCTTCTCATTGTAATATACATATTTATTGTAATCATATATCTAAAATATATATGAAAATTTAAGATGTAGCATTTAGGTTTTGGCTTGAAAGAGTTTAAAAAAAACCTGAAAAAGGCTAGGCAAAGCTGATAAAGTATCAGTTTGGTCTCACAGACTACTCTGAATATGAATATGTTATTTAATGTTAGCCTTTTAATCTGTCTTTAGTCTGGTTTTAAGCATTTGGGAAGAACTGGTACCTGTTAGTATGATTTAGCCTATGTTTCTTGTCTTTGCTAGTTAATATACTCTTGTAATATACATTTTCTGACATATAACTACCACGACACTTGTTGCAAAACCAGGCACTGACTAAAAATATCATCCTTTAGTTTGTTTGTAAAAGGACTTCTCAAAAGTGGGTGTTACTTTAGACTTTTTTAAAACTTTGAAAATGCCCCTTCAGCTATAAGATTTCCTTCAATGGCACACTTCACTTACAGAGGAGGATATTTAGGAATATTTTTAGAACTGTTAACCTCTGATGCCATAGTCTTGATCACAGATGACAAGAAACTGACTGTGTTGGATCTTACTGAATAATGTGGTTGTTAGGGCTTGTGGCAAGCCTTTACAAAATTCTTCAGGCAGACAGCAAAAATATAACAAACAACATTCTGTGCTATAAAATTATGGCTAAAAACTTTAGCTGAGAAGATTCTGTACATTTGAAAACAGTTTTGCTGTCCAAGATTGAAAAGTGAGCATGCTCCTCTATAAATTAGTATTTGATACAAGTGGGTTTTTGCTGTTTTCAAAGGGACCTTGGTAAGATTGCCTGCTATGATCAAGACACATCTCTGAGATTAAATGTTAAAAACTGAAACAGAATAGCAGGTAAAGAAAAATTATGCTTTGACACACAAAACTAAAATATAAATAATTATACTTCTGATGAAATGGCCTACAATGTAAAATACGTGTTCCCTTCAGTTTCATTTCACATCGGTTAAATAAATCTGCAAGGTTTACACTTTCTTTAGATCATTTTATGCTGATCTATCAGTTTTGTAAAGAGCTGTACTCCAGTGGGTAAAGGAAATGTTGTACTCAGTCAAAGCTAATAATTGTTCATCGTGACATGGCTTTAACGAAATGGATTCTGTTCCAATTATGAATATATTTGAAAAAACAGTGTGGCACTACAGCTCTCAAAACAAAAGAGTTGGTATGATTTTGGATAGCAGTTGAAGTTGCACATCACAGGTTAATTTTGCGTATTGCATTGACCAATTTAATTGCGTGTAAACGACATTTCAGTTAATTCATTACTGAAGTGACTTTTAAATGGGTTAGAAGATCTTTTAATAGCCCTTTTAAGTAAGAGCAGTATGTATTGGCTTTGATTGTGTTTTTTTCTGACCAATTAGTTATTGAGGCAAGTAGAAGAAAACCCCAAAACTTAAATGCAACGTCACACAATTTGATTGAAAAGTTTTCCTATTGCTTTGTTGCTCTTATTCTTTGTTAAGAACTTCTCCTTGGTTTTGCTGCATGTGAAGTTGATTTTTAGGAGCAGTATGACCTGATCCAGTCTGGGACACTGAGGCCAGTCGTTTTCCATCATAAACACTAGACACACATATAGTCCCACAAGAGCCTGTGTAGACGGCAACCCTTCAAGCCTCCTCCCTGTCCTTCTCTGCTGACCCTCTGTGAGATACTGGATCTAAATCTCACTGAATTACTTATTTGGGTCAGAACCAACTCACTGTGAGTGTGTGTGTTTGTGTGAAGAAGACCTGGGCCTGGACCTGCAGGAACACGGTAAGGCTGCCCCCTGAGAGCACACGGCACAGCCAGAAGGCCTGCAGCCCATGCAGGGCACATGGCAGAGCTGAAAGCCCTGCTGCCGGGCTGTCAGTCAAGGAAGGGCTCCCTGGTAGCCCGCCCACACCACACCCCTGCAGCTTCTAGTTGACTATAGCACAGCTCTCTCTGGCCTGGAAGGCACTGACCTGATATCCTGCCCGAGAGGGAAAACTGAACTCTATAAACACATGAGACTCCATGTGAGTCTCTCTCCCTCTCTCTCTCTCCCCCCTATCTACTGCAACCTGAACCATGTGAACCATCAGATCTTCTATGGTAACCATTTTTTTCTTTCCACTCTCTACTTCTCTCTTCTCTCTGTCTTTATCCTTTTAATCTATGTTCTTCTTTTACTCTTTTCCTTCTCTCGTGGGTAACTTATAACCAATGAATTGTGTTTTACTAAAGCGAGTATATTGATTGCTTTTAGTGTTTTTTTCTCTGTAGAATGGATTTTTTTGCTGAGTGTTTTAGGGAAATGCTTTTTCCTGGTTGTATTTTACTCCTGTAAAACCTTTTGCCAAAATATCTTATTTTCCTCACTAAATTAAAAGAATTGCTTTTAGATAAGAGTGTGTGACTCTCTCCGGACACTGATTCTCTGGACACTAGTAACGAACCAAAAGGCTTTTAAGAAGTCTTAAATAAAATGTAACCACTCTGTGCAGTACATAGCTTAAATCTGGAGTGTAACACCTTCTTGTTTGCAGTTTCTCTCACATATTCTCACTTCTCTCTCCACATATTCCACTTCTCACTCTTCTATTGTGCAGGTTTTCTTCTCCCTCTTCTTAAATACATTATCCCAGGGTGCAGCAACAGCCTGCTTGCTAGCAGCAGGTGTGTCTTGGAGCTGGCTAGTGTGGCTCCATCAGATATAGGAGAAGCCTCTCATAGAAGCCACCTCTGTGCCCCCCCAACCCCCCCCCCCCCCCCCCCCCCCCCCCCCCCTACCAAAACCTTGCCACACAGACTGAATAGAGACAGGGACCAGTCTTAGAGCTGTTTTCTTTCAAAGGAAGGTATTTCTCCTGCTGTGGCTAATGCTTAGTATATACTTGGTTCTGATATATACTTGGTTCTGCTTCACCTCTTTTTTGGTGCTGATATGTTGTAATGCAGATTGGTTAAATTTGCAGCCCACAGATTTTAGGCTGAGAGTAAACCTTGAATAATAGGGATGACACAGTCCTTTTGAAGTAGCTCTAATTTATTGGGCTAATCTACCCCAGTTGCATCTACCTTCCTCTGAATTCCTCAGTCCCTTCCTTCCTGCATCTGTGACAGTTGAAACTTCACAGTACTGCAGAAGTGACAGCACAGAGCACCTCTTCTTCCTTCAAACCACTTGCAGCCTTAGAATTTCCATAGAGGGAGGAAAAAGGAAAATTCCTTTGCATCTGTCAGCAAGTCAGTCATTCAGATACTGTGAGTTTCTTCATAATTCCTACAATGTGCAGGATATTACTCAATGTTCTTTCCAGAAGATTATAAAAGCAATAGTTGTATTCAATTAGTAAAGCAAGAGAAAACCAAGATTCCTCTCTAATTTATTCTCCCTTCTAAAATACGGGAGATGTTCATTTGTTATCCACCTACTAAAATAAAAGTCACCTTAGCAATATATAAGGTGAAGTCCTTGTACTCAGATTTGGACATTCCAAACTGAATATTCACTCTGCCTTTGACAGAAGGAGAATTTTGCTTGGGAGCAAGAAATAGTTGGAGACAGTAAAAGATTACTGAAATGGATGGAAATCTTTCTAACCAAGGTCAGAGTGCAGTATGGCTGGTGGAGCTGTGCTCTACGGGTTTGACAGCTGTAGTTTGAGTTGAAAGAGATCCTCAAGGCATATACCAGCTAGAAGCAGAGGAAGAGAAAAGGGGATGTAACTGTTGCCCATTGCAGACTGCCACAATGCCTGAAACAAAACTGAACCAGTCTTCTCCGTGGGTCTAGAAAAAAAAAACAGCCAGTGCAGGCCACATGACAAAAATCAAAACAGTCACACAGAGTCACAGATTATCAGATGCTGTACACATTACACCAAGCCAAAACAGAACAGACCGATGCAAGAAACACATTGAATTGTTGGGCAAAACAGAAAGATACTTGTCCTTATGGTGTTATAATGTAATGTGTTTAAGGGCAATTGATGCTTCTTAGTGATTAGTTTATTACCACGAGAAGTACATTTTTCAAGCAAAGAAATGTCAGTTTCATGATGAATTTAATTTCAGCATTTTTCAGGGCTCTGATCACATGATAATGACTTATAAAAGCTTAAGAGTGCAATTTCAATTAAAGATGTGCAGGTGGTAGGAAATTTGCATATTAAAATAACAACAGATTTTAAAAAAATATATTATTTTGAACTCCATTAGACAGTATGTTCTGTATTCTCACTATCATGAGGTGTTTGTTTCCTATCCATCTTTCCTATGTGTTGTAGCTTCATATACAAGATGTTTTATTGTACGTTATATAAGGGAAATTGATGTTATAAGTCTGTTTCTAAACATGTGACAAAAGCCATGCAGGAAACCTTATTTATGATAAGCAGGCTTGGGTTACATTCATCTGATTTGTTTTCCATTCTACTTGCTAATAGCCTCTGTGGTATTGCAGAGATAAAACAGCGTAAGTGTTTTGTTTTGAAGGAATACAATAGCTGGCCAGCAAATTATATGCAAAAAATAATTCAATAAAATTTTCTAGTGGTGAAAAAAGAAGTCTCAGAATTCCTTTAGACATCAACCTGTCCTTCTCTGGGAGGAATGCTGTTATCAAAGAATTTGCCATAGCTGAAGGGAACCTGCTCCTTAGAAACACACAACAGGAAGGGCTCACTAAAATATTTGCATTTCTTGAGCAGAAAGCTGAATTTCCACAAGTAAAAAGAGATTGCATGATACAGCAAA
Organism: Corapipo altera; assembly: GCF_003945725.1. Classification (NCBI taxonomy): domain Eukaryota; kingdom Metazoa; phylum Chordata; class Aves; order Passeriformes; family Pipridae; genus Corapipo; species Corapipo altera. The sequence goes on along the minus strand of NW_020884944.1, from coordinate 2,903,014 downwards.
AGGGTTTTTTTCAAAAAGAAGAGCCACAGATAGAACTCCTAGGCCACTCCTCTAGTGATTGGAAGTTTTCTCACAGTGCAGAAGCCACAGGAGCAGTGTAATTAAATATTGAGGTATGAGTTGTGAAATCTAGATCAAAAGTAACATGTATGTACAGACTTTTCTTTCTCTGTGTGACTGGAATTCTAAAAGTGAATGGGATTCAGATAGACACTTGCAATGAGACACTGCAGTCAGTTCCAAATGTGGGCACTGGAACTGTTGCTTTCCAGAAACTAGAAGGAACCAAGTCTGGCAGCAATGGTTTGTAGGAAGTCTTAACTACCTTCTCAGTAGTCTTGAGCTTGGACTTGTAGTATAGACCCCAGGTCTCATTGGGGCATGGGAGGACTGTCATATATTGTAATGGGGAGTATGTTGTTAATGCAGCAAGAATCACGCAAAGATACCAAAGAAGAGTTAAGTAGAACAATAAATTAATGTAATTAACAATACAAATAGGCGTCATTAAAATGGAATATTTCCCTTGTTTAACCAACATGACTGTTGCCAAACAGAAATGTTGAAGACTGAACCCAGCAGCAGGAAACTCAGTCTTAGAAGTAATTTTTTTTTCTTCTGGATTTTAGAAGTGTTCCTGAGCACCTATCTAAATCTCCCTATGGAGAAAGTGCTTGTGAAAGCAGCATTCAAATAGAAGAAAGTGTATTATAACTAATTATAACTAAAACATAGACCTAATTCTTGACTGACCTGTTTGTACTCAGATGGTGCCTAACAACTGGCTGGTGCTGGCACTCATAGTCTGCTCAAATGTTCTCTGTTTGCAACTTTAACAGCAATTAAAAAGGTGGTTTAGGCTTAAGTTACTTCTCTGTTCTTATAACTAGGTTTTGAGAATTAATCCTTATGGTGCAGTGTTATTTCAAGTTCATCGATACATGTTAATGCTATTTGTCATCTAGGCCAACATAAGTTAAATTCTACAGTTGGTAATATATGATATCTAAGTTGCAAGTACAGTTGAGGTTGGAAGGGACCTCTGGAGGTTGTCTGGTCCAGCTACTCCCTACTCAAGCATTGCAGAACTTGCTTGTTGACTGAGAAGGACTGTAGCAGGAACTCAGATCTCATTTCTAGTTCAGTCATGTTCTGTTTACAGAATTATAAGTATTTCTATTTGAACAGTGGGCGCTTTTCATTTTTTATTTGATTTAATATTTTGATTGGATTATTTAGCTTTGTTTTTAAAGTGGGGAAAAAACCACAATTTCTTTAGAGAAAATCAGTACAATCCTGAAATAAGTCTTCTTTAAATAGATCTTTAGCTTTTCCGATGGACTTAACTTTTACACAGCCTAGGTGATTTAAGAGGGCAGATGATTATCTGTATTTGGAAAGTAATGTGTTTTTATTCCAATTTATAAACTAATTTTAAGTTCGGTTGGTTTATACATGACTCAGTTTCACATATTTCTTTATGTAAATTGTAGAGCTACTGTGCAATGCTTGCTAAATAGTGGGACTTAGCAATTTGTGTTGTTCTCTTCAAAAAGGAAAATGAGGGACTGACCTCATCTGCTTTAGCTCAGTGAGTCCAAACTTTGCATGAAAGAGATGAATAAAATGCTTTAGAATGAATTAGCTGTGTTAGTGCTGTATTAGAAGAAACCATGAAAAGTCAAGGTCAAGAACAGTAAGGAAACTTCTCAAGCTCAAAAAGGAAAACAAGTAAGCAGCAGGCAAGCAGAGCACAGATCAGTACTCAGTCCTTGGGACGTATCATGACAAATAGAAGGGGGCATACCAGCAGAGGTTTTAAAATATTAGTTTCCAGGCCCTGCATTGTCTGGAACAGGTTCAGAATCAAAAGATAAACTGAGCAGTATGTAGATGCAATGGGCAGTTCTGTAATGTTGTGATGCAGTCTATGCTAGGGATAGTCTGAAGTGACATCAATATCTCTTAAACAGGCATTCTGACTTTCTTGAGGAATTCTTCATTTCTTCTCAGGGACTGGAACTCTACTAACTTTCCAACTCAACTTCCTCATTCTGTGCCTTTTCTCTACTTTGAGTAGTAAGAATTTAGAGTAGTCTCTTAAAGACGCTGATATACACAAAAGTTTGAAAATGAGTAAGAGCAATTGTGACTAAATCTCTCACATACTGTCATGCTAACACAAATCCATTGGAATTTTAGCAACTCTTGTTTTGAGAAGATATTTCCGGACTCTTAGAGAAACTCAGTACTTTAAAATTGCTAGATCAGGCATCTAATCACAGGTGCCTTTGTCTTCCTAAAAAATTTAATGTGCTGATTTCAAAATATTACAGATAACTGTATATTTGCTGTATGAAATAAAGTTTAACACAGTTAAACTGGAGTTGTAGTGTAGGCATTAGTTCAAGTTGCATCATTAGCCCCACCAACCTTATCCAGCATATTTTGATCGTCATATGTTATGTTCACCAAATCTGAAGAGTATAGGGAATAAATTTGAAAGTGTATTTTACAGACCATGTAGTGGTGTTTCTGTAGATTGTGGGTAGCATGGTGGGGGGGGGGAAACACCAATGACAACAATTGAATACTAACCCAAAACCAAACCACAACTTTCAACCAAGTTGATGTAGATAGCGAGAAGTACTGGGAATTTATACAGAAGTGCAAAGAAAACAATTGATTAGGAAAATTAAAATTATTTTGAGAGCTACTAAGAAAAATACTTTTCATTACATTTTTAGATCATCTTGTTTCAGATAACTAGCAAGTAAACTGCAAAAAGCTGAACACTGACACTTGTGTTCTATGAGTTTTATAATGCTCACAGAAGAAAGAGGATAAGTGTTAAACACCTTTCGGGGTTGATTAAACACAGAAGAAAAGCTGAGGAGTTGATGAGTGCAAACCCCTTTAGTGTGAATATATAGTATTACAGCCATTAGGTTACTAGATAAACTAAACAATGATAACAAAAAAAGCAAAATAAAAATAAATTCTGATCTATATCTAGGCTGCTGAAATGTTTGTTTTTCTTTGCTCCTCATTTCCTATTTATAATCCTATGGATTAAGAAGTTAAATGCTTTAAGAAGGGTAACCTATACTTTTCAAATGGAACTCAAGCATTAGATAAACCATATGCCATATTTTTTAAAGGGGGAATGAAGTAGTATCCTTTCTTCAAAACTGTAAGTCTCCAAATGTCAAGAGATTTTTCTTGGATCTGAAGCAATGTGACTAGACTTGTTTGGCCAGTACCTTCTCCCTCTCTGTTTTATTCTTTTAAATATATGCTGAAGAGAAAGAGAACACAGGGAAATATCATCACTTTTTACCTTCAGTATCACAGATACATTTCAAGTATATATACTTGATTGTTAGCTAGATAAATTGAAAGTAACATTCACACTCAGGGTCTCCGTTCACACTGTCCCCATAAAGGAAAAATAGGCAGGCAACAGACAACTAGAGGTGGCCAAAGGTATTTCTGTAAAAAATGCCAAGGGCAGAGATAAAAATACTTTCCAGAATAGGTGTAGAATTGGGTTTATACTGAAAATCTGAGGGGTAGGATAGAAATAAAGGTAGTTTTTAGATATGGAAATATTTCTGCAAAATATTCAGTAAGGAATAATCTGTCTTGTGTCTCTTAGCACTGCATGAACAAACAAAACTTCCTACTCACCCAAATTATGTTATGCTCTGCTAGCATTTCTTTTAGGTTATGTAGACTTTTGATAAATAGAGAACACTGTAGGATTTATATGAAAATTCCTGCTTATCAGGATTTTTTTTTGTATCCTGCTGATAACTTTTCTGAAAAGTGTTTCTTAGCAAACAGCAAAACCTCATCTGAACACTTAGTGCTGCCATTCATGACTGATGGCATCCACAAGGAATGGATGATTTAGCCCAGTGCATATGTACATCAAGAAAACTAGTTCCTCGTGACATTTTGTATCTAATTTTTCTTTGAAGTCTGTGTTATATGCTGGTGATGCCAAAACAGTTCTTTACCTTGAGCTTAAAACTATTGTGATATTAGGATATTTTGATTGAAATAAAGCTGACAAGATTGTGGCCTATGTATAAAACATTTGAATACGATATTTTAACAATATTCATTCATCCTGCTGTGAATTCATCCTGCTGTTAGAAAAAGAAAGTGAGATTTGAAACTTCATTTTGTCTTAAATCTGTTGGTAGTGGTCATGAAGTCCTGGTTTGAGGGCTTGGGTTTCATGAAAGATGTTGAAGGTGATTCCTTCTTGGATAGCCATGTCCTTTTTCTGGCTCCCCTAATGTAACAGACTGTGTAGACACCATTAATGGGTTTTTTGGTTTGGTTTTAGGCAGCAGAGTCATAATTCAAAAAACTATAATTTAAGCAAACTGTTTATTTAGTATGGAAACCATAGTTTTTAGCTGAATGCAGTATATAAAACATGACTCAAGAATAATTGCAATTTAGTCCAATTTCTTGAAATTATTATGGCAAAGAAAATATGTACCGTGTTTTAATGGACAGCAGGCAGATATTCCTACTGGGGCAGATTAGGATGATAAAATGAAAACTACAGAAGGGGTTCCTGCTGAGATTAATTAACAGATTATATTTTCCCCATCTCTATTATTCCAGTATTTAGTTAATAAACAAAATATTTGTGTTCCTGATTCTCTTATTCTTATTCCTTAAAGGAATAGCAGCTCTGCTGGGATGAAAGCTGCTGCAAGGCAGTTGCAACCCAGCTCTTCTCTGGTGAGGGAAGCGCGATGTTGACAAGAGAAATTATGCGTAAGTTTGCATCCACCTCCATTGGCAAAAGTGAGGTATTTGGAACTTTGGATCCTTCTTCTCTACTTCATCTTAGCTCTGATATTTTAGCATGATGAAACTGCAGGTGTATTACTTCTGTTCCACCAGAACCTGGGAGTGGCAGCACTTCTGGTACTTCAGGCATTTCTTCCCCAAGTGCACATTCACATGTCATTGCCTTCACGCAGACTAGCTCGTGCCAGAAGTTCAATTGTATTCAAACAGTCGGTCTTAAGTGCTCTGTGCTTCATCACTCTCCTATCGTCCTGGGTGAGCTGTTGCTTATTTCCTGTATTTGGCTCTGTGGTGAAGGCCTACAGTATCCACAAGAGGAAATGTTGTTTTGATTGAAAGCAATTGCACACACCGGGAGAGCTGTAACTAAACACAAAGGAAACACTATAAACAGTGTAATCTCCTGACACTTCGAAAGACTGTATCCCTAGGCACAACTGCTGTTGATATCATGAAAGTGGAGCAGCTTCTGCCTACCAAGCTCAGCAAGGAGCTCAGAATGAGCCTGAATAACAATAATGCATCTGACTTGTCTTGAGAACAGTTAGTGTCTGTAATTGTTAAAACATGCACATGAGTGCTTGGACACTTTAACAAGCCCAGGTTTCTACACATTTAAAAAAAATTAAATTGTTTCCAGTAGAGGGGAATACAGTTCTTGGCATATTTATTCTAGCCTGGCTTCAGTAAAGAATACGCATATGATTAAAATCATGCTTAATGTTATTTAAATCAATTTGCATTAAAGTTTCTGTCAAAAGTAAAAATGTGCTGAGAGATTGACAGTTTTGCTCATTCTATGTTGAAGAGAGATGGAATACCTTTCTCCTTTTTCTTTTGTGGAATTTCTCTATATTTGGGGGTGGGGAGGAAGTATAAAGTTCAGTTATTGGCTTGTTGCCTAGGAATTTCTGAGAAAAATATATTCTGTAACTTTAGAACTTTCCCGAGATGATTTTTGTACTACTCATTTTTGAATTCAGAAGCAGAACAAGTTAGATGGTAATTGCCCCAATGGTGGCTTGGGAACTCAACTGTATATATATTTTGCACACTTCAACTATAGTCTTCCTTCTGTCTTAAAATCAATAATGTTAGCTGTCATAATGCTTTTCTTTAAAACATATATAAACAAGGATTAAGTTACAAAGCAAGGAATTATTTTCCCAGTGGAACAGCACTGAGTGTGAGAGAGCATGTCTTTTAATTGTTTTTCTTTTTTTACCATGGTTAAATGTTTTTGTCAACATGTTAAATGTGTTTCTGTCAACGCAGCCTGATTAATACCTTGGGATTTTTTTTATCTTCTTGAAATGGACTTTGGAGAGCTCAACTTAATCCCTAGTTGGATATTTGTTAACATAAAAATGAATACAGTCTAGTACCATTCAATATGATGATCATACATAAATTTATAAGATGTGATCATTGTAATATTTAAGCACTGCATAGATAATTAAAATGTTTATCCTGGAGCAGGGAAATGGGTTCTATTTCAGATCACCTTGTTGCATTAAGCCATTAGGAAAAAAACCCAATGCCAGTACTCAATGGAAGATTAGAACTGCATGTTTCTGAATAATGTACCTACAAAAATTACACTTTTAAATCAGTGCCCTGTATTCTGCCCAGAGACTGCTAAATTTGGGCAGCAAATAGCTTTAGCTCTTAAAAGTTTTTAAAATACTTTCTTCCAGATTCAATCACATGTAAATTTCTGTTAAGAATTTTTATTCTTGGAGACCTCTACTTCTATTCTAGTTTTTAAACAACTGCCTTTAAGAACTAAGTTCTAATGACCAAATAAAATTTTTCTCCTTTTCTTCCCATTAGATAGATTAGATGGAGGTTTGTTGGGTGAGTATTCATTCCTGTTCCTGCAATTTACTTGTTATCATATCATCCTATGGAATTTTTATAGATGCCTGTTGCATCCTTTCTAGAAACCTGTCTGAAGTTTTTTAAAATTATTTTTAAAAAAGGTTAATGCAACTATTATGGATACCCTAAATCTATTATTTCGTAGGAATTTTGAACATATGTAGTACTTTATTGTCACTTTATTCCATTTCTTTAATGTGAAGTCAATAAAGATGTAATTTTAAAGAGATCAAAATATAAAATAACTGTTAAAATGTTTCCTGTATGCATGCTCTGCTTTCTTTTTGACTGTAGCTATGCTGACTGTAACACTAGGCTGACTGTGACAGTCAAGGTTCTGTATCATCCTCAACTCAATACCTTCTTTTTGTGGATGTTTGTGATGCTCCCTTTGTGTTTACCTGCCACACCTGTCGTGCTACTGCTTTGACAACGAGTGACAGTCTGTGTGGCAGGTTGAGGCTAGTCCATGTTGGAATGATCTTTTAGGTAGGATGACTTGATTTCTTGGAGTATAATGCATAGAATGACTCAGTGAGTCAATTGTTTTCAAGTGGAAAAGAGTTAAAAAGGAATACTTTGCAGGAGCTCTGAGTTCAGTTACAGGAGAAAGAAAAGAGAGATTTTCCACCTCCAAACTTCATCCTGTTGGAGGGTCAGAAGGTAAACCTCCCCCTCTGTACCAGTCTCAGCTCTATGCTGCTGTTGGAGATGACTTATAGTCATGTGTCAAGACTTCTTCAGCCCAGCTTTAATCTAGTTTTTTGAGAATTCTACAGGCCTGTGAGGACTCTGGTAGCTGGTTATGTGGCATTTGAAGTTAACTTTTAAGTTTGTACTGCTTTCCCAATTACAAGTCTCAAGGTCTATGTGCCTTGTAAAGTTTTCTGTTCCTTCCTTACCTTTGTCAAGTTTCTTGATATTTTGGAGTAAGGAAGTGTGGTGTGTTGGAATTCATTGTTGTCCTAAACAATATCTGTTTTGCTTTTGTGCAGAATGTGGTTTTAAGAAGTATTTGTCAATTCTCCTAAATACATTATATTAGCCCTGTATTAAATATATATATCCTAGGCAGAATGGAACCAATTTCCATTTTGATTAGAATCCCATATGCCCCCACTTGTCTTAAGAAGACTGAAAAGAAATCTAGAATATTGCATTTTTTTTTCCTCTTCAAGATTGTTTGTCCGCATTAAACATCACAACTTTTCGTGGAATGGGTTTTGCAGAACAGTGAACATTAAAAAAAAAAAATAAAGCTTTTAGAGAAGAAACAAAGTATAAAATCCCCTCTGGAATGCCCCCTACTCCCAGAAAAAAAAATAGAATTTGTCATTTACTTACTTTATTTGACTTTATTTATAATTACCTACCTAAGTAAATTATCATTTTAATTTAATCATTGAGCTTTGCAGACCTCAAATTTTAGCCTCTGCATTGAGTTATGCAGGAACCTCCTAGATGAAGATGTTTCTGTTGTATATAAAGATTGAGGGTGGCTATATACAGAAAACGTCTGTTTTATTTGGTGAGGAGGATTAGTTTGACCAGTGGGGAGCTCTGGTTTGTAGCTGAGCTACTGCCCTAGGGAAAAATGAATGCAAACAAAGACATTTATGCACTTAGGAGGGCATCTATCAGCCTTGTTCTGGAATGACATTCTGAAGTTTAATCAAGGTGACTCTGGAGAAAAGAGCATGAAGAGGTGCCTTTTGAGCAACAACACCTTGTAGCCAGGAGCTGTCATGGTTTGTATCCTCTATGAATTGACATAGTAGGGAGATCCTGTAACATGCATTCATCACTGTGTTGTATACTGCAGAGAGATTTGTAAGTTTTGGTAACATTAGAGGGACAGATTTTTATGTAAGCATTATGTAAGTAATAGCATAAAAAGGAGAAGAATGATAGGACTATGGTGAGGGGAGAGAGAGGAAGCCTAGGATGTGGTTTGAGTCCTGCTGTTTAGAAAAAAAACCACACTTGTGTAATTGTTCTTGCTTTGTTCATCTTTTAATTTAAGAGTAGAGATCAGGGATTTGATCTAAAAAGATCTGATTCTTTTGTACTGAATATAATGCATCATCAGAGCACAATGTGTTTGCCTGTTCTAAGGAACTGTTGTATTGAATAGTTTTAACTCTACCACACAAACAGCAATTCTCAAACTGTGACTGTGGCTTCCCTGGGGACACTCACACCTCTACCAAGTGAGATCCAAGCAGATGTTAGGAATGTCAACAGTATGACTCTTTTGTTGCTTTTCTTGAGACATTGTGCATGCATAACCTTGTAATGAGGATTCCATCATGAATAGAGAATGGGAATCCTAAAAAGGTCAAACTTTTATAATGTTATGTATCTAAAAAACTGGGTCTTAAGCTGTTCTTCAGTTTTTATGTCCCTAAAAATCTGTCTGAGTTCCTACCTAAGCTCACTGGAATTTTTCCCATCTTTCTGCTCAATGTTTACTGTGCCCTAGGGCTTTTGTACTGTTCTAATGAATAGTTCCATGTCCTCACTGTCTTTCTAACTCTTCTGTTACAGTAGAAATTTTCCATGTAACCAAGGAAAGAATTAGATAGACACTTTGATGAATTCTAAGCAGCAGATTCATCAAATCCCTGATTTCTGCCTTATCTAGAGGCATAGAATAGTTTGGGTTGGAAAGCACCTTTAAAGGTCATCTAGTCCAAGTCCAACTCCCTGCAATGAGCAGGAACATCTTCAATTAGACCAGGTTGCTCAGAGCCCTGTCCAACCTGACTTTGAATGTTTCCAAGGATAGGGCATCCATAGCTTTTCTGGGAAACCTGTTCCAGTGTTTCCCCATCCTTATAATGAAAAATCTCTTCTCTGTCTGGTCTGAATCTACCCTATTTTAGTTTAAAACCATTATATGTTGTCCTATCACAACAGGCTCCACCGAAAGTCTGTCCCCATCTTTCTTATAAGCCCCCTTTAACTATCAAAAAGCCACAATAAGTCCCCAGGGCTTTCTCTTCTCCAGACTGAACAACCCCAACTCTCTTAGCCTTTCCTCTTAGGAGAGGTGTTTGAGCCCTCTGGTCATTTTTGTAGCTTTTCCCTTCTCCATAGACGTGGTCACTCTGTCATAGATACATTATCTTAGTTTATTGACTATGCAACATTGCTGTATAGGAGATGGGTGAAAAATGCTCTGATGTGGTCATGGAGAGGTTTTTACCAAACTGAGAGTTAAAGTTTTATTGGTATATTGGTACCAAAATTGGTCTCCTGTCTCTTAAGTGCTCAGGTAATTTGTGGGAATGGATTCAGGTGGGTAGACATGTGACATGCATAATACACAAGATTTAAAAACCCCCTTATAATGAAGAACCAATTTATTGCTGTTAAATTGCATTTACCAAAAGCAATACAGGACCATCTGTCTTCTGTCCTGATATCTGGGGATGTGTGTCATTACATATTAAAGTCTGACAAAGTGACCATGCTCCCCAAACTATACCATATTCCGTAGGTTTGGCTAGATAGGAACATTTCCACTTCTTTTGTTTCTTCTTGTTATTGTGTTGCTTTTTTCCACAGCATAATTAATCATAATCATACTTTCATATTATAATAGTGCTTATATCTCTTCTCTTACAGAACTTGATAAAGCTCTCAGACTATGAAGGAGTTTTTAGTGTTAGTGCAATATATTGCCAATTAGTGTATTGTCATCTCTGAATAGAGAAGTGCTTTCAGTTTGGGCTCTTGATACTATTCAAATGATATGCAGGTATGGCCTCAGATTAATGTCACTGTTTTTCAAATATATCACTAAAACCTGGGTGAAGTTATATTTACATGTGAATTATTACCACAATTTCAAACATGTGTAAGATATATTTCAAGTATTCAAAAGGATTTTGATTCTTTTGAAATAGTCAGTAGGTAACATTGCAGGTAGATTCCATCACCAGGAGAAACTGATGATTGATGTTTCTTTGAAAAAATCTGACTTGCATATAAGGAATAAAAAGATTTGTTTTCCTCAAAACTGAAACTTGTCTATCTTGATGTGTAGCCGAGATTTAAATGAAAGCTCCTTTCTCAGTTTTCTGAATGCCATGCTTCCAAGTCTTGATTCTATATTTGTCTCTGAGGTGGGTGTTTTGCCACCAGTAGTTCTTAGGTATTTGTAGTACCTGGAAAACTCCATGGTTCCAGTGTGGATGCTGCCCAGGCTTGTTGGGATAGTCGCTCTGTTTGTAGGGACCCTCAACTGCTTTCCCACTAAACTTCAATGGGAGAATTGTTGAGGTGATGCTCAGTGATCTAACCCAGATCATAAAAAGGAAAGAAGTTTTTTAATACTATTTTCCAACCATAAATAAAACTAAATATTCAATAACAGGCTTGAAATATTACCTAATTCTGTTTGATTTCTGGATCGGCTTTCATTTCATGTCAGCTGTGAATGCAAACCTTTGCTACTGCTGTACTCTGTGCAATGAGAGTTGGAACGAATAACAAAAACATATGCCATAAATCTGTCACATAGGTAAAGTACCTGTGATTTGTCCTGGTTTTGTGTGTATTTGCTACAAATTTCTTCTAAAATAATGAACAATGCAATCTGTACTCTGTGAAATATCTTACAGAAAATTTCAAACTGTTTATTTAAAGCATTTCAACATAGTTTGCAAGGAATCTTCTAGAGGTCTGCCATTCCGTCTTCCTGTCAAGCTGTTCGTATTTCTTCTGCAAAATGGTACAAAAAATACTCTGTGTGTTTGTTTGGTTTTTTCTTCCTTTTTTAAGCATTGGAAAAGTTAAAAAAAAAAAGATAACTTTAATTATTCTAGTTATAACTTATGTTACCTATTTCTTTCTGCAATATTACCTTATTTCTTTTCTTCTCTGAAATGGAGCTGCAGAAGCAGTAAGAAATATTTGCCTGTCTTTGAGACAAACCCTCTTAATAAACAAAAGACATAATATGGATGATTGCAGATAATCAGGGGAATAGGTTTATGATTAGTCTTCAGAACTAAATACATATACACACACATATGTACATATTCACATATTCTAAGTGTGTGGTGCTCCATTTAAAAGTGGGCTAAAAGTGAAAGAAGGCAATACAAATGATAGAATGTAGTGTTGCTGTATCTAGAAGAGGATAATGAAAATAAATCTGAACAAAATAAGCAATGTCTTACATAATTTAGCAACTCTTGTCCATTAACCAATGCAGTCAGTTATTAAGTTTCTCAAAAATCTAAAAAATGAGAGCAGTTTAATGTTTCTTTTATTCATTTTTGGCAAAGAAATTTTTATCTCCTACACCTTTTTGTAAAGGTAATTCGACGTAATAATCCATCATTCAAGTACATACTTATTGTCTTCTATTAAGCAACATAATGTTCTGCCAGTACGTCCTGCAAATCTAAGAGTAATACTGAACTTTTAACAGTATTATTATCTATTGCATGAGGTATAACTCATATTCATCCCTAAATTTTGGAGCACAGAGAAGGTTCTTGTACAATAATGAGGTGAATTGTTTAACACATAGATTGCATTGCAATTTGAAGTGACTTTGGCTGGCAGTGAGGAAGAGATCTGCAGCTAGTTTTCCATTGCCTCAGCTGATCCACAGTGTTTATTAACCAACTGTGTATACTGACTTCGAGCTGGAAATCATGGCTTCAGTTTCTGAAAGAATCCTGGATCCCTTATTGCTTGAGTTAAAAGAACTTTATTTTGTATGTTCGACTTATAATTATACCTTTTGCAGGCAGTAGAAGACTCATAAAAGCCTTTTGTTTTGGTCTAGCCACAAGAGGACAATCTGGATCTCTTTCCCCCCATGGTGTGGGGCGCACCAGTTCTAGTTCCATTTCCATCTGAGGAACCATTTCCAATGGCTGAATGTGGATAGGGAGGGGGGACTCCAGCGCCAGGGGTTTCTTCAGGTCCTGAGCCTGGAGGGGAGAGGTGCTCTCCCCTCCCCCCACCCACGTGGCTCCATGGCAGCCACAGAGACAGCACACCGGTGTGGAGAGGAGGCAAGAGAGAGTTTATTGTTGGGGGATTACATTTATAGGGTTAGGAGGATTCACAGAGTAACCAATTACAAGTCTCAAGGGGTTAACAACCAATAGGAAGGGGTTAAAAAAAGGCCAATGAGAAGACCTCTTGATATCTTCTCAGGACATTCCTGCATGGGATAACACTTGTCGTAGGGGGTCTTGGGAAGAAGAAAGCATGAGTTAGCAAAGAGACTACAAAAAGCCATTTTGAAACATGTTTAAACAACAGTTTTCTCATATACTGCAGATTTACTACCACAGGACAAAAAGCCACTGTCCTATCAATGTGGGTTACAGAGGCTCTGAGGTTTAGTTAGAGGACTTGTGATTATGGTTTTTGAACAGTAATTACTTGAAATAGCCTATTTGATTATGCTGATGAATTTGTGCTTTGATATTATGGATGTTAAAATCCTTTAGCTCTCCATGGAAGTGACCTAAAATAATTCTGGTCCCTTTTAATGATTATGACTTCATCAAGCTGTTGTGTTCCCTAGAAATTAGAACTATCAACCTCAAAGGGACAACTCTGAAAAGAGTGCTCTTTCTTGCAACCAGTCATGGGTTTGAGTGCTGAGGAGATAATAATGGGCATAGCTATTGCTGTTTTTAGACAGAAGTGCAAAATGCCTGATATGGTTCATCTTACCTGCAGTTAAAAAAGGATTGGAGAGAAAAAGGGAAAGAAAATAGAGAAACAAAAAAACTAAATTATAATCTCTGCATTGAGAAAGTCATTTGCTTTCATTTTATTTTCAAAGCATTATCACAGTCACAGGCTTTGAACTGAGATAAAACAGGAAAATGCAGAGTTTATTTAGTTAATGTAAATGGATTTTAATTTTAATATCCACTCTCACTAGTAGAGACCAAAAATTTTATCAGAATGGCTTTTTAGAAGAAGATTATTCCTACAGTTTAATTCCAGTAGGCCTAACCTATGTACTGAGATTTCAAAATCTCACTTTTCTTTGCTCTGGGCCAACCAGTGTCCACTACTTACTATTTAAGTGCCTGTTTATTTGGTAAAAGTTATTTAGTTTAGTTGACTCAGTGATGAATTTCTGTCTTCTACACAAAAGCAGATGTACAGTTAATATGGATTGTTCTTTCATGGTATTAATGTGAATAATGCAAGTGCACTCCAGCAGGTCATATGCATTTTCCTTATTGGGTTTCAAAAGCCTGGTGCAGAGTAACCTGCATAAACACTACAGATTGTGTCAGAAATGAGGAGGACATTAATAAAAAGTTGCAAAAATTCTAATGTGTCACTGTACCAAAACTTACTGCTGACTTCTGAATCCTCTTAGCTGACAGTGAATTGGAAAAAAAGCTTTATACAAATTTGAAAAAAACCCAACAGCTGTGCACTGTGGCTGCCAACTTATACCCTGGTTTTTTTGGGCTATCTGGTTTCTCCTAAAGCTTCTTCTGTAAGCAAAGTATACAAATCTTGCTTTGAAAATCTGAACTGTCTTGCTCAAGATATATTTTTCCTAGCTTTGGTTGTCATTAAAGTTATACATATAAGGAGTATGAGCAGTGTGTTTGAAGGCAGGGTGTTTGCTCTTGTTCCTTTGTCAGGTTGGCAGCACTCACTCAACTGTGGTACAGTCAAGTGGAGAAGAGGTACTTTTATTTGTAGACATGTTTACTAGGTAAACATTCCCTTCAAGGTATTTAAAACAATGAAAAAAACCTCACTTTGAAAAAACATTTACCAAAATAGGACTATTTGTGATCATTAATTTGCATGTAAAATATATGCATAGCATTTTTGCAAGGCAGTTAATTTACGTTTGATGAACTGTTGTTTTTACCTTTACTCTGGATTGCCTTTTTTTTTTTAAAAAGTCAACCTTCTCAATGTGAAGGGTCTAATCTAGTGTCTTTCAAGTTAATAGGTTTACTGACACAGTGAAATGCAATTGAAGGTAAGTCCATGAAAATCTACTCCTTCTTGCTGGAAGGTGTAGATCTATTCAATATGTAGTCTTCATGGGCTTTGTAGCACTTCTTAAAATATAAATATTTCTGAGATATTTTGCCTTATTTTGAAATGTAGTCTCTTTAAACCAAACCAACCAGCCAAACCCAAACCAAACAAATAAAACAAACCAAAAAATCACAGAACACAAAAAATCTCCAGGAAATCAACATTTGAGTTCTGAGAAGGTACATTTGAGATCAAAATGTGCCATCTGCCAGTATAAGTGAATGTGTATAACACTTGGGAAATGCTGTGAGACAGCCTTTCTTTCAGTAGCACCCACTTAAAAATGATGCCTTGAGGCTATCATTGTTTATTTAATACTACTCAGACTTCTGTGGTCTGGAAATTAAGCTAGAATTCTTGTAAGGGGCAGATTTCATTGTGAACACTCCTCTGGTTTTGCTTTGCTGGAAAAATAACATCTATTGTGAGTTATTCTAACACCTTTTCATAGTGCTTTCCCATGCTTCCTTCATAATGTGCAGGGTGAAGCATGAAGCAATTTGCTTTGTTTTGTTACAGACATTAAAACAGGTAGCCTTGTAAATTCATAGTTTTTAAGGTTGTGTTTAATCTTTATGGAATGGAATCCATGGCAAATTCCAAGAGAAATGTTAGAAATCCTAAACTGAAGGACTTAAAGTATCACTGAAACCTTTCCACACTGTCCAGGCCCAAGATACACACTGCTTGAGAGGTCAGATGCTAATCTAAGAGAGCAGATATTGGGAAAGATTGGTAATAATCACTGCTTCTTACTCATTTAGCTGAAAACTATTGTTAGACTGTAACAAAGTAATTTGTAAAAATCATTAAGAGAAAAAGGTTAAATTTGTCAACTGAAGCATTCCTGCAAAATATTGACAGTGACCTCTTGTCATCATATTTTAGTCTTCTCATCAGCTCTGTTTAAATATAGATACACATATTTAAAGAAAATATCACAAAACACACATGTATGTAAAACTGTACATTAGCCTTGCAAGTGTGCCTGTGAAGCACAAATAGAAATTGTCACAAGCTCTTGTGAATGGTTTTACCATCTGGTCTTCAGGAGGTTTTCCTGCCTGTTTCAACTGAGAGAAGTGCCATGTTTGTATGTAGTGTGGAAACTGCAGGATTTGCAGAGCAGAGCCTGCACGGGAGACAATGGAATATCGCTTTGTATTCCCTACATGTCTGAACTGCAAAGTGTTAACATTTTCTTAAGTTAGTAAAGGTTTGATTGCTCTAATAGACAGCAAAACAACCACTTTGTTCCTAATTCAGCCCTCAACACTTATATAGGAGAATCATAGATCATAGAATCACAGAATGGTTTGGGTTGGAAGGGAACTTAAAGGTCATCTTCCTCCAACACCCTGCCATGGGCGGGGACACCTTCCACTAGACTAGATTGCTCCAAGCCCTGTCCAACCTGGCCTTGAACACTTCCAGGGATGGGCCATCAACATCTTCTCTGGGCAACTTGTGCCACGGCCTCACCACCCTCACAGTAAAGAATGTATTCCTAACATCTAATCTAAATCTACCTTCTTTTAGTTTAAAATCCTTGTCCTATTTCCATCTACACCTATAAAATATCTCTTTCCCTCTTTTTGATAAGCTCCCTTTATGTAAGAGGTTTAAAGTGTTTTAATCAGGTTCTGAGTAGCTCACTGTTCATTACTGCATTTAGAAGAACCTCTTTCAAAAAAACAGACAAAGGCAATGAAGAACTGATACAGCTGATATACCAGGGAAAACTAAACAGTTTAGGAATTCTGAGTTTGGAGAGGATATGTTTAAGAAGCAGTGTGATAGAGGTATGTCAGGTTACAAATGCCACAGAAATGATGACTAGGAATTAAGTTTGCTGGGTTTAGCATTTTAGAAAATAACTTTTATGCAGTCAAATTGTGCACAATCTTTGTCACTCAGTATTTAAGCAAAAATTCTGTTGTATTTTCTATCTAATTCAAAACTGGTGCTGCAGACAGCAAATATTTGAGACTCTCTGGTGGAAATTAAAAAACTAGAAGCACAATACCCAATAAGACCCTTACTGTAGTTGTATGTAAATCTAGCTGTGTTAGGGAAAATTTATCAAAATGCTGGTTGATGGAGACACAAAGTGAAGTCACAGGAAAGGTATTCTGAATCCAAGTCACTGCTTGTTCTGGAACAACTTATTTTTCTGTCTGTTTAATCCTTAAATAAAAATCCACTCATCCTTCATGCCCCCCACCAATTCCTGAATTAATTTTTTTTTCCATTGGTAATTCAACCTGTAGCATAGGATAAGCTTCAAAGTGAACAGAACTCAATTAGGAAAAAATCTTTATTCGTGATTTACCAAATAATGAATGTTCTTTTTTGCCTTAAATTTCCACTGCAAAATCTCCCTGGCCTTTTATGGTTTACATGAGTGAGACTTGAAGGCATAATTTAGCACTTAATTGGACTGTGTGTTTGGAAACAGATTTCCTGTAATACACTTAACATACTTTAAATCTAGTTTCATTGAGACACATTTGGGACTTTATGAAGAATAACAGGGATGTCTGAAAGAAGATTTGTTAATTTCTGTGTGCAACTGAGGTGGAATTAAATGGCAAAGCAATTTAAAAGTGCTTCCTATTGTGAAGAGTAAAGTTTTC
Source organism: Corapipo altera (assembly GCF_003945725.1). NCBI lineage: Eukaryota > Metazoa > Chordata > Aves > Passeriformes > Pipridae > Corapipo > Corapipo altera. The sequence continues at coordinate 2,885,600 of NW_020884944.1, read as the reverse complement.
TTTTCAGTTTTAAGTATTTTGATATGTACACATTTGTTCTCAGCAGTGCAGTAGAACTTTAATTGCTTTGAATAAAAATACCTGCAATCAAAGTTTGGTTTCAGTGCAGCTGAGTTTGAACAGAGTGGAAGGAGCATGATTATAAATCTCTAACTGATTCCGTCAGGTTTTCCTGATGCTTTCATGCATGAAAACCTCAGGGGTTTTTTGTTAGTTTTGTTTGTGTAACAGAGATGGACCATTACATTGCAACAGAGTTTCACAGTGAACTGAACTGTGTAGTATGATATACAGCAGTCCTGTGATAATTATTTGACATCTCTGTTGCTCTGTTGATTAGGACTTAACTAAGTCAGGCCCTATTGTACTGTAGAAGCATGTAAGACCTGACTCAGAGAGCTTATAGTCTAAAAGGCAACACGTACCAACTTGATAATGCAGATAAGGAGTAAGAGGACATGGAGAAAACATGAAATAAATTACTGTGAAATTCATAACTCTTTAACAATTTTATGTTTTTATAAAAAAAATTTAAAGAAAAGTGTTTCACCCTCATGCTCTAAGTACAGAGAGGACCATTTTCTTGTCTGGTCTCACCTCATATTTAAAACAAGCTATAGAATTTTCCTTTGTAATTTCTGCATCAAGCCTATGACATCTGCCCCTACAAGAAGGTTTCTTTATTTAAAAGAAACCCACAAAATATTAAAAAAATAAATAAATAACTTAAATCCTTCTCAGGGGGATGTTATAGTTGCTTCTCTGGTTTGGCTTTTCAGTCTTGAATGTTCATTCTTATTCTAACAATAAGTCAGACTGAGATGTGATGTACAATAGGGTACTAATGAATGCTGTGAACACTTGGAATGTTGCTGTACTGTAAGTTATGAACAATGATACTTGTGTTTTCCCTATAGGACTTTACATTAAAGAACTTCCTTGACAGAAAAAATAAATTATGGAAGAAATAAAATATTAAAGAAGTTTTCTTTATTTGTGAAGAAGAGCTTGTGAAAATGTTTTGTATTTGAGTTCTCAGTCCATCTTAAGTAAGTTCCTACCTCTTGAGTTTTTATGGGTTTGCTATGGAAAATAGACTCTAGGCAGACCTAAATAAACCAAGAATGATGTGCTGGCTGGGAGGGGTAAGTAAATGTGTCGCAGTGGTGTAGTTAGACCTGATTTAGTCCCAATGATATAAGAAAGGGAAATATGTATTCCATTGTGGTCATTACGAAGCAATAATTTCACAGCAGTGAAATTTGGGATAGGCTATCTGATAATTTTCTGTTCCTCTGAAACCAAAATAGTAACACCCTGATGAATGTTGAAGTCTGCAGTCCTTATGTGATTCTACTCCTTTGCCGGCTTGTTTTCAGATTTTACTGCCTGTTTTTTTCCGCTTGACAGCATTATTTAATCCCTGTAAAAGATAAAAGAAAATTGTAGATTTAGACAAAAAATGCCAACATGTTTACTATCAGAAAATATCTGTCTCAGAAAACGGACACAAAACTTTTAAAAGTTTTATTTAAAGATAATGGATTTTGTTAGATAAGGTCAGAAGATTTTATTTTGAGTTTCATTTACATTCTTGCTCTTTTATTGAGGACTAGGGAAATTTCCAAGCCACATGAATTCCCCAGCTATAAGAAATGCTAAGGTTTGAGCAGCTTGAGGAACATTAACAAACTTTAAGTGACATCCAGAGTGCAAATAGACAACAGCAAATTTATCTTGATTTTTTTTTCACGGTCTTTATTTCTCTTTGTGATGTCCTGTGCAGAACATGTAATATATAGACATTTTTTGAAAATATTTTATGAAGAAACACTCCTCTGGAAATATAGAAACATTGATACAATACAGCTTTGGATATATTTTATATTTTTCTTCTGCAAACTGAAATTTACATTAGAGGAGAAAATTCTGTCAAAAGATTATGAATACAGATAAGAAGGTAATATGAGAAATAGGTGGAAATGCAAAAAAAAAGTAAAACCAGAGGGAGAATATCAGAGTGAGATAGAGATTTTAGTATTTCATGATGACAGTAAATTGCTGTTCTTGCTCCTCCCCCCCTTAGAAAAACGCAGCTACCTTTATGAAGGACCAGATCTTGATCTCTTAGTTATTTAAAATAGTCTGCTCTTATGTTTTTTTTAGTTGGTTCTTCTAATTTTTTTTTTGAGTTGATAAACCTTGCATTATTTTGAATCCTTTTGTATAGGATGACATGAAAAGAAGGTTTTATAAATATTTACAAAACATTTTTATTAGTGTGAAAACATATTCTTGGTAAAGAGGTCTAGATAGCTATCTTGGAGTCTTTCTACTGTCTTTGGGAACCCATGCTACCATGGGCTTCCTTGAAAGTAGGATTATTTTTTTAATTCAGTTTTAAATCAGCTCATTTTTCCTTTATGTCTGGTTTTCCTCTTATGTTAGTAATTTTTTCATCTTTCAAGGAAATACCTTATGAATGAAGTAATAGGAAGGATAAAGTCAAGCAAGGAAAATCTGAAGGAAAAAAATGATAAAAGGAAATTTGAATGTTTTGCCAGAATGATCCTGGGAATAAGAGACCTCTGAGAATGGCTACAGACAGTGAGAGTAAATGGACAACTCTGACTAGAAAAGAATCTTGTCCATCTGTTCTTTACTCTTGGTTGGTTGAAGGCAGGTCCACTCTGTTAACCCACACTTGTATACAAAGTCTTACTGGACATGGTTAGTTACCATTTCTTTTTATATAATGTATGTTGATTTCTGTTATTTGCAGTTATGCCTCTTCACATTAATGAAAAGCAACCTAATGCAAATAGTAGTAGACACCTTTACTTCTTAATCTTTTAATGAAATTTTGTTTTCTATTCTGTAATACCTTTCATAAGCTCTCCAATGTAGAAATTCAGATACTTTCAATTTCTTTCCCTATTGCAGACCTGAAAGGTCTGTCCTGATTGAATTTAGTCATTTCAACAGCTTTCTTCACTAGAATAATGCTTGTTAATTAATTTGTTATTTTCACTTTCATATTTAATTTTCATTGTTTTCTCACTTTAATATACATTTCAGGAATCTGGCACTACGAAGTTTTGTGTATTTTTTTTGTATGATATAATCATAAACAGGTTTGCAGATTTTTACTTCATAAAATGTACATCTTCACCCAGACAACAGAACATTTCTAATGAATATCTAATGGTTCTATATTGCAGGAATGGCATTCACATTAAATTAACTTCCATTCAGATAGTTTGCAGTGATTGAATATGAAAATTAATGTTTCTGAAGCAGCATCAGTGGGAATGTTTTGTATTATCAACATTAGTACATTAACTATATATGTTGTGGTATTCCTAGTGCTATTAAATGATTGTGCTTGATGTTTAATACATCCTATGTATATACATGGATTCATACATTATGTATTTCTAAAGAAATATCTTGAGTCAGGTTAACCAGAAATCTGAAATTTGGTGTTTAACATGCCAATCTTGACCATTTACATTTTATTTCATGTTCTTAACAATGTTGCATGTAGTTCAGGTGCTCTGCTTGTGGTCAGATAAAAAGCCTTTAAGGATGGATGGTGTTATTTAGCTGCCTCAGCCAGACCAAAGTTCTTTTATATATCCTAAGGAAAATATAGGCGCTACTTTGAATGTAGAAGTCAACATTTATTTAAGAAAGACTTTGCAGACAGTGCAAATGAAGTCTAAATTTGAATATCTGCACTGGAACCAAGTTATGGTATTCTAATCTTTACACAAAAATACACCATCTACATGTCCAAGCCAAATAGATGTTTCAGATGTGCTTAGAGACCATCCTACAGACTGCAGATGTTTGCCAATCTTGCTTGGAAGCCATTTCACTGAACATGAATATAAATAAAACCAAGTTCTAAAGACTCATCTGTAGGAGCAAATATTTGTTAAGATGTTTTGGAGAAGTAAATCTTTTATAGGCGTTATTTTAATTAAATAGAGACAATAAGAACTATTTCATGGCAAATTCATTACCTAAAACAGAATTAAATTGATCTCATTATTTACTGTGAATGATTTTCTGAGCTTTAAAAACAGGCTGAATTAAAGACCTATAATGATAGTACCACTTATAAAAAAGTTGTAAAGAATCAATTGAATAGTTTTTTCATGAAAATTTACCAATTTAGATCTAAGTCAATCAGTTTAGATTTATATGAGTCCAAATACTAATAATACTGATCTATCCACCTACCCTATTTAAACCAACGTGAATTCAGATCTAATAAGCACTATAAAATTCAGTTTTGTTGTTTAACCAAATAAATGTAATTTGGTCATTTTTGGCTTTTTACAGAACTAGAAGTTGGAAAGAGTCCAGTGGTTTCCTTACAAAATGATCTTGCTTATGTTTCATTACAGTATTAAAAAGTCTCAATACATCATTTAACTGAAAACTTCCTCACCCCTGTGAGAAGAAAATGAGAGCACAGAATTGTGATTCAGAGGTGCATTTCCTTGTCAGATACTGTTTGGCTTTCTATACATTCCTGTAAAACTTTCTTACCAGATTGGCTAAAATTTTTATATCCCTGTTCCAAGCTTGCGCTGAGAGTACTTTACATCACATAAAGAGGTCTGAAAGTGGGCTTAAATTATTCTACCATAACTGATGCAATGTGTCTTTATTTTTCAAATGTTAAGTAGATTCTTCTCTTCCCCTGCCAATACACTGATGTTTTGATATTACCAGAAAGAAAACAACAACAAGAAATGCTTGTTTCTAGCATATTTTTTCATGTCTAAGAATATTTATAAAAGATTTCATAAAACCTTTCCATGCAGTTCATATTTTATCTTTGTTTCTTCTTCAGTCAAAATGTAAAAACAATGTTTTGATAACTTTATTTAAATATTATGCTTTTTGTTCTCCAAAATATTCTCATGTTCATAGTCTTTTCAGGGCATCTGCTAGATTTTCTGAGTTCTGTTTTTCCCCACCCCACATCTGTACTTCTTTTGTAATAGTATCTTAAATAATAATGTTTCTCATTTATTGAGAGTGGAGTTTCTCAGTTTCTCTTGTTTCTCTTTTCCGCTTGTTGCTGACTGGACACTTTGCATTCTCTTAAAGCAGTGGGGCACAATTCTCAGAAAACTAAACATTTGCAAGGGAATGTTTTATCTTCTGTTAGCTTAGTGTGAACTGCTCTGAGTAATTAAGGAATAGTTATTTACTAAGGCATTTAAGGAAAAACAGGATTTGAGCCATTTGCGGTCCAGTCTCTTTGGAATGCTGATCTATTTCCAGTGACAACAACTGCAGAGATGACGATAAAAACATCTGCAGCATCACCAGACTTTAAATCTTCACATTCAGAGTTCTAAAATAATCTTACAGATGTCTTTACCTCATTACATGGCTACTGGGGGATTGTCTCATCTGGTGTACTTTACAGTTGGGTGTAGCTTTAACAAGCAATCTGGCATTAGCCTTCTGTTTCTGACACTGGAAAGCACAGAATTGTTATATATCACTGGTACTGTTAATTACACTGCTGTGCTAGGCATCATTAAAGCTCGGAACACTGAAAGGCGTAACAGGAGGATTCATTTTTACTTAAGTGAATCTGCATTAAGTGACTCAAGAAAACTTGCAGGTAATAACCAGTTTTTGCATTTCCCTGCAACCCAGGCTTCAAGATGAAACGGTTTCATTCAAACACACATTCTTTTTAAAGTAAAAAGATGTAACTGAGTTTTACTGGAAGTTGTTGGCCAGTGATGGAGCTCTATGATTTTAGGGAATAAAAATGACAATGTCATATGAAATACCTCAGATACAATTCAGACATGTATCTCATATTCATATGAATAAAGAGGACTTGTTGTATGTAAATTTGCACCAAATTTCGGTATGGGAGGAAAAGAAAAAAACAAGAAATCTGAGATGGTAGGTTATGTATATATATGTAACACAGAACTCTACAGAGCAAATTACAGAAACTGCTGGTCTCTCTCTTTGCTTTTTAACAAACTGGATGTTAGTACATATAAGCCTGTGTACTAACCTGTCCTTATTAATACATATTAATCTTGATCTGAAGAGTTACTACTTTTTTATCATAGGAAGGAAGTGTGGAGTGACAACATGAAAACAAAGTCAGCTGTAATTTTTGTAACACCTTGTAATGAAATATTAGACCTAACACGGAAAGCCAAGGTCAATAATTCCTTATATTTATATCAAATTTGCAGTTATTGCAGAGTTTGCTTGTCTTGTGTAGTAAGTTATTGCCTTTTAATTTAGATTATGTGCCCTTAGATTATACATTTGAAAAGCATGAATTTTAGAAATGCCTTATGACTATATGGAATAATAGAGACTAGTTAAAATAACAGAGCAGCTTGTACTCCAAATACTGTCATGGTAGACTGATTGTTACAGAAACAGTGCATAAGACCTAGTCCAGTCATCAATTCTATGGACTTTGTTAAATATTAATTAAAGTTCTTGTTAATTAAAATTACTACTCTAATGGATTATTACTTGCTTAAATTACTCACAGTCTCTTTAATGAAGGACCTGCTTCTGAAGTTTCTACATATTAGAAGTGTCCAATGTATGTGAAGAATTGCATCCTGTTCTCTCCAACAGAAAAACACCTGAGTTTATTCATCACCTTATTATCTTCAAATTTTTGTCGTCCTATTTTTTCAAAAGTTTGCGTGACAAAGAAGGGAGTAGAATGTGTTGTGGTATATTGAATAGTACACTTTTAAAGAGCATAATATTGAAAGAGCAGCTGATATAGTGTCATGGGTTGAGATTGCCCCCCCAGAGTCGGGGGGCTCAGAGATGACTGGGTGCCAGAGCAGTTTTCCCTGGAGGGCCGATCACCGCTCGTCTTGTTTGCTCCTGCTGAAAAATCATATATAGACAACCAGCGGAAGTTGTGGGCAATCTGCCTGTGTCTGCTGCTGTGTGTGGGTGTGAGAAGGCCAAGGGGTGGCAGGGCCTCCTTCTTTCCCCCTCCGGGGGGGAAGGGGAGCCCTGCAGCCCCCCAACTCTGCCTAAGCCAGGGTTGGAGGCAGCATTGGAGTGAGTGTGTTTTGTTGTGAGGAGACTCACAACATTAGGTAAGCGAGAGAGAGAGAAGGCAGGCCTTGCAGCCAAGCCTTCTTCTTCCCCGCCCCCTTTGCAGCCAGACTGTGGAAGGGGGCTGTTTTCCCTCTCGAAATCAGAGAGGGGAGGGAAGAGCCAAGTGGACAGGCTGAATACAGCTCAGTGCCAGGGAGATAACCTCAGGCGAAATTAGAGACGGACCAGAGAAAGGCCTGGAGGATGTCTTTGCTGTGATCTAAATGCAGGACAGCCGAAAACTTGGAGGAGGAATGAACATTCCAGGACGCGTACTGTGATTAGCTGACTGAACTACAGCAGCCTACAGAACCGAGGTATGAGGTATGAGAGAGAGAGAACCACACAGCAGAGATGGCACAGAACCAAGGAGAAAAGACTCAAAGCTGTCTTCTTGGACTTCATGAGGAAGAAAGGACTTCAGCAAACAGCTGAAGTTGGTGGGGAGTTTGGGTTCCCCAAACAGTCCCATGGGAGAGAGACTGGGTACCTTGATAGGTACCCAGAGTTTTTTTCCTGGACTGAATTGAGGGAGAAAGCTTAAAGAGACTGATAGAAGTGTAATATATGTATATAGTTGCTTTTAGCTTGTATAGTATTTATTTGTGTAAATAAAATGCATACACTTCCCCTTTTCCCTATAGAAACCTCTTGCCTGAAAGTTTTCTCTTCGGTGTTGAGATAAATTGGGGGAAGGGGTGGGGGAAGACTGAAAATTGGATTTTGGATTTCTGTGGTGGCTCAAACTATCACATAGAGGAAAGTCTAGTGTGATGAGTAGCTATTTTTCAAGTTTGAGTAGTTAGAAAATCAACAGAGGTAATATTGCTCTTGTGGTTTCTAGTTATTACAGCTCTAACTCTGACAAGTTAACAATATCAGAAATTAGTGAGTTGTTTTGTTGCCTTCCAGTATTTATACGAGTTGAAATCCTAGCTTTGTTGTAAACTGGCAAAACTACTGTTCCCTTCTGTTTGGATAGCATTTTCATGTACTGATATAGCATTAATTTTAACTTCAGGTTACTCTGTTGGGAAGGATGCTCAGAACACAGAGGTAAAGATTTGGAGTTTTAGTTTCATTCTTGTACCTGGTAAAATATCTGAAGAATTTTCACTGCACTAAGATTTTATTTGTACTTTAAAGGGTTGGGAGATGAGAAACCACTGTGTAAGGAAAACTTGCTCTAATTGTTCTTTTATGACAAATTATACAGAAAAGGATAATTCATTCCAAAATTTTGTTCACAGTAATTCAAAACTGGAAGAAAAGTTTCTTCTTTATTAGCTGTTGAAAATAATAGGACCCTCATTATCCCAATACTCCAACCTGAAAAAGTCTTTTCCATTATAAGATTGGACTGGTGGAGCAAAACAAAAGCTGTTATAGAATCTAATCTGCTGCCATTACAGGCAACCATGTAGTATGTATTTAGTCAAGAAGCTCCACTAGGTGCAAGTCTAAGAACACTTCTAGTATTATATACAATAGTTCAGACCAAAGAAGAGATTGGAAGCCATAGGAAAAGATCAGAAGTTATCGAGGAAATGTTCAACATTCTAGATCGTTGTACCAGCTTGGGAATTTTTAGGTAAAGCTCTGATATAGTCCTGGTATTGACCAAACCCAGAGTTTATAGAAAAAAACCCCAAAGCCTCAATTATTTATATTTTCCTGACTTTAGATAACCTCAAATCAAGTTAACCTAGTTACTGATTCAACCTTTGCGTGGAAGGATGATAAACCAGCGATGTCCATAAACCCAAAATTTATTTGCACATTAAAGATTATTAGCGTATCTAGAAATGGCTGTCTGCATATGCCACATCACAACTCTGATGTCAGCTGTTTTCAGTAACTAGAAGAAAGTGAATTAAAAAAATATATAACAAATGCATCAACCATATCGTGCATCTAGAGGAAGAAGAAACTTTTCCTGAATTCCCTCTTGCCAGAAGTCAGTGAGAACTTTGAAGCATGTAAAGTCATGACCAAGGATTCAGTATTTTGAAGAAAAATGCTTGGTTGTAATGAACAGTATAACATTACTTGCAAGTTTTTATTTCCTCTTATATCTGTTCCTTTTTGAAAACTGTAATGTAGTCTACTGAGATTTGTTTGCAAAAGTCTTGAAAAATACTTAGTGAATATTTGTCAATCACTTTTAATCTATTGCCACATATATCTGCGTGGAAAGTATTTCATCATTATCATAACATTAGATTTGAATGAGGAAAATAAAATTAGTCGGAAATTTCTTCCATTTTCTGTCAGTTGTCTAGAAATAATTTCACTAGTAAACAAATACTGTTGTTAATACTAAGGTAGACAATCTGATAATTCATAAAAGAAAGGTGACCATATGATATGACTTCAAAAAAATCTTTATATCTCCAATTTCATCTTAGCTATATTTTGGTGAGAAGAACCAATATACAGGGCTAACTTTTGAATATGGTATGGCTTAAAAGCTTTTCTGGCATACTGTTCTCAACTCTAAACATTAAGGACACCAACAATTATGAATAAAATCTCCCTAACTATCTGCACCTCCAAAAATAAAAATATATAAGTAGCTTTAAAAAAACAGTATAAGATATTCATATTTATTTTTCTGATTTCTGAATTGAGCAGATGGACTCAATATTTTCAAACCTGTCTCTGAAATCATGCAGTGATGGGATTTCTATCATAAGAAATTTTCACTTCAAAAATTATTCTCTAGTTCAAATTTGAAAAAAATTAGGGAAATCCTACAGTGACATACAGGAGTTGCAAATGTTCACATCAGTCCCTTCTGGTTTTATACTCTATAAATTGCAAGATCTGAAAGCTTGAAAAGAAAAACTGAGAGCCTCACAAATCATGTACCTTCTAGAGCTGATGCTTTAGTAAAGCCCTCAAATGTAACAACATTGATATAAAATTGTCAGTGATCATATTATTGGCAGACTGCTGATGAGAGTTGCAGATGAGTGTTGGTTTTGGAGGTTTTTCCAGCTGAGGGCTCTGATGTGACATTATCACTAAGACATAAGCTGTGTAACTAGTCCCAGTTGAATTAAGTTACTATTTTTAAAGATAAAAGGCCTCCCTTCTTCCATGCTGTAATATTTTTGGTCTTTTTCCAGGTTATGGGAGAATGCTGGCAAAGGATTCAGTGATGTCCAGTCTTTTCATGGTTGTATAGAATGGTGTTTCCATGTTTGAAGAGGGGGAAAAAAGGTTCCTTTATTTTTTAAGTTTTTTTGTTGTTGTTGTTGATTTCCTTTCTCTGTTACTTGGATGATAGTTAAAACTGTCCAGAGGTTAGAATAATCTTGGTTATAGGCAGGAGACACAAAGTAAAGATCAGTATAAGTATGCCAAGTTCCATATGGCTAAAATGACAGATAATGTTGTGTGATACAACAGAAGATACTTTATATTCCAGAACACTCAAGACACGGGAGAAGTGGGCCAGACTGAAGATATACTTGTGTATATATTGGCATAATTATTATCAGTAGAAATCAGCTAGCTATTCAAAGACCATAATGTGTACATCCTTCATTTTACAGAGTTCTCAGAACTCTCTGTGTTACTTTCAGAATGTTCCTCTCAGCGTAACTGCATGCCAAATTGGAAGACAGAAGCAATCTTAGTAAGAAAAATAACTGTAAACCTTGTTCATTGCACTGGGAGGTGAGTTTTGCAATGGTGCTTTAAGAACTGCTATTCATCTTCTCTAGTTTGTTCATTTGACTACAAGATTTAGGTGATCCATCTGTACTAGTGATATTTCTGTAAGTTGAAAGACTTTTTTTTTTTTAATAATATTCAAAGTACTGTGTATTCTTAGCTTCAGTAGCTGATATGGTTTGAAGCTGGCTCCCTGCCAAGTCTCCAAACTTTACCACCAGAAGTCGTCCCCCCCCCTCCCCCAAAACTCAGGGAGAAGAGGGAGAAAAACAACCAGCTAAGAAAACCCGAAACGAGAGAGACAGCTAAAGTGATATATATAAATATATTTACACTTATGTTACAATTGAAATATATACAATGTAATATATATACAATTTCACAAGGGAAGGGGAAGGGGGAAGGGAAAGGGAACAAAACCAAAATTATATATATATATATATATATATATATCCCAATCAGTAGCCCGAGATCTAGTAACTAAAGAGTTAGCAAAGAAAATATCCCACCACTCTCCTTGGGACAACCGAGAGTCGCTCCGGGACGATGGCCGGTAACCTCCGCCTCCCAAGGTCGACAAGGCCTTACCAGGCCTCGCTCCCCAACATGGCAGACTCAACAGCAGGGAACCTGCACCTCCAAGCCGCTGGAAGGAAAGAGAGCGAAGGCCTCTCCTCCTTTCTTCTTATAATCTGGTTTACGTAAAAATCGTAGGGAATACTGGGTAAATCTGGACCCTTCCTTGGTTACAAACTGGTCACCAAGGAAGGCCTAGCCTAAACCACCACAGTAGCATACGATTACAGATCTTGCATCCCACTCATACTCAAAAATATTACAGGAAAAAAACCTCTTAAGTGATGTTTAAATCTAAGACAAAGGCCAGATGAAAGACATGATCAATACAAAATTTTGTTACTGACTTTGACTTGGACATGCAGTTGGGAGACAAAATCTTTGCAAGGGATTAACACACCCTTCTGGAGGATTGGGGTTAAACTACTTCACCCCACCGCTGATGGAGACTTAGTAATGGGATCATAGCCAAAGGTTCACTTCAGTTAACCTTAAGTTTAAAGATACAAAAGGGAAACCCCTTCTCCATAAGAATAGTCACAGGGCGATGGTTTTTTTTTAAAAGCAAGTTAATCATATTGCCACATCTTAAAAACAGTGCTTATGGGCAAAGTATTTCTGCTTTGAGAAAATAAAATCTATTCCTTTAGTCAAGCTTCTACAGGGGAAAAAGGGGATGAGCAATAAAATTGGGGTGTTTTATTGGATGATTGTTAACATTCAAGTACTGTTTCAGTAAATGGTTTGCAACCAGTGGAAATATATGTAAAAAGGTAATTAATTATATGCTAGTTATAAAAATGTAACGTGATTGTACATATGATTTATATGGTCATTATAAAAATATGCTAACCTTACTTTGTGCTCATAATGTGATCTGTATTTTACTTGTAGAATTAAAAGCTACTTTACAAAATCTAAAACCTTTAAACTGTGAAAATACAGTCCACTTGATATTAGTAACTTTTTTAAGTCTATGAAAGAAGCAATGTGGTTTGAGTAAATGCATGTTTGTTAGCCTGATCTTAGTATTGTGCAAGCCTAAAAAGTGAATTTTAATGGAAACAATAATTAATAACATGAAGGAAGATCAGATAGCATTCTGTGGGCTTAACTGAATGCAGCTAATAACTTAGAAAAATTAAGGGTTGAATGAAGATGGCTGAGTTACCACTGTGATGTGATCACAAAAAAGTCAAATGCAAACGTAGGAAATTATATTTCTCATAGATATTGGTGGGTGTTGATGCAAAATTAATAATTAATAAATACTAACTGAATAAAAAAGTCATTTGTAGTTATACTTATTATAAATCCATCTGTGCCTAAAAATTAATAGGTGCCAAAAAAAAATCTACATCTTTAATTATTCACTTATTTCATATGGTAAAAGGGTAAGATGGAAACTGCTTCCTCGAGGTAAATGCCAGTCATACAGCAGGACTGAAAAATTATGGAAGGTCTGAGGAGATGTGAACAATAGAATTAAACTGAGCAAAGGAAATTTTAGATGGAATATAAGGACACAACTCTTAATAAAATTTCAATAAAAGTATTTTTCTTTTACAGCAGATCAGTAAGACCTTTCTCTCTAGTTATTCAGAAATAAGCACTGAGATATCTGCTGTAGAGAGCAATTTTATATTGCCAAGGAGATGTACAATATGGTCTAATAAGCTTTTTTCTCATCACTAATTTGTTTTTGTGGTAGTCTAATCTGGTGATTTGGAAAATTGAAAACAGAATTGCAAGCAAGATTAATACTTGGTTTGAATTTGATTCATATTTTCACTGTTACTGCTCAGGGTGCATCTATAATTATGTTCTTATGTGTTTGCTGAGATTTTACTGCTCTTTGTCAAGTATATTATCAAGGCATAGACCTGTATCACTCACAAAATGTTCAGTCTGTTGTTTAAAGTAGAAGCTGAAGTACTTTAAAGGAAGCAGTCTCTGACCACTGTCAAGGAATTTTGCAATCAGGTGGCAAAATGCTACCTAACGTAGACAGTATTTGTCAGTCCATCTCTTCAATGAATACAGAGCTTATCTGTCCTTTTATGCCGAGGTTTATCCAAGACAGGAGGAAGTGTCATTTACTTTACTGTACTTAACATTAATGTTTTTCTTTCATCACCGTAACTGAGACATATTGAACTGAGACATTGTGGAAAAGGCTTCTTCTGCCATTTATCTTGATACCTGCCTTGCACACTTAGAGTGATTCAGTTGCAGTGGTAAAGCATCTCCTGTCTTCTTGGTTGATTCAGCCTCCTGCTGGTCTTAGGAAAATAAAGTCATAGCAATTCTTCCATGGTTTGTGTGTATCAGTGATCCTTGACAGGATACAAATTTGACTGCCCAAACAAAAGAGTCTTGAAGGAACTCTAATGCCTTTGTAAAAAAAGGAGTTTAACTGCTCCAGTCATGTGTTTCATAGTTTCAAGGGTGTTTCTTATGAAATCACATGTGGGAGTGAGGTCTGCAGGCCTGTTTTCTTCTTGTGGGCCTTGGTGCAGCAACTTGCTCTGATTTGCAAAACGCCTATTTTCCAGTGAAACTCGACCTCAGAGGGTAGTACCTATTGTCAACTTCAAAAACGTACCGGTGCTTCTATATGTTCATTTCCTGTTCAAATTCCTGGAAAAATATTGACCTTCACAACTCTGTTCCTACTGTGTCCATAATATTGAGAATACTGGGTTCAGAACCTACTTCGAGTCGCCAAGTAGTTTCTATATTTTTTAATGACTAGTAGTTATGGAGTTTACATAGAGAAACCACACAGCTCCTGGTTAAAAATGTAAAGTGTTTTAGTTTGTGTCTGCCCTGAAACATCTTAAAAAGTCTTAATTTCAAGAAGGAGGCTGCTTAATGCTTTTTGACACTCAAGACTATTGAAGGATTCTCAAATTAGCATACCATAAAGTATAACAGTCCTAATCAGTTGTCACTTTAGAAAGTCCTTGTGTATGTGTTATTGTGGGATGTGGGTAATAAAGAGCACATTTAAGTGTACTGAGCTCTTAGGACAGGCAAAGTAATTGTTTTCATGCAGAGACTGTGAAAACATCCCGAGAATCTAGATGGCACTATGCGCTCAGAAACTGAAACCTGCAAATAGATTTTTCATTTAAATTTCTCTCTCAGGGATAAATGCAGTAGCAACACCAAGAGCAACGGTTAGAGAAATAAGTACCTCAATCAGTTTGTTTGTGAGAGTTATAAAAGAGCATTATTCTTCAGAAGTAAGAAAAAGTTCTGTGCTTTTTGTCACAGGCAGACCTCTTGTTTTTGTTTGAAAGGTCTTACATTTCATGTATTCATTTGTATATATGTCTCAATCCAGTTCTATGCTTATCTGTTTGTCCCACCCTATTCTGCACACAGGACTCATCTGGAGTCCTGTGTGCAGTTTTGGGCACCACGAGAAAGACATTAAGCTCTTAGAGAGTGTCCAAAGGAGGGCCAAGAGTATGGTGAAGGCCCTTGAGGGGAAACCCCGTGAGAAGCAGCTGAGGGCACTTTGTCTGTTCAGCTGAGAAGAGGACACTGAAGGGAGACCTCACGAAGGGAAGCAGAGGGGCAGGTACAGATCTTTACATTCTCATGACCAGCGTCATGACTCGAGGAAATGGACTAAAACTGAGTCAGGGTAGGTTTAGGTTGGATATCAGGAAAAGGCTTTCCACCCAGAGAGTGGTTGGGCACTGGAAAAGGCTCCCCAGGGCAGTGGTCACAGCACCAATCCAGAGTTCAAGAGGGACTTGGACGATACTCTCAGGCACATGGTGTGAGTCTTGGTGATGGTCCTGTGCAGGACCAGGAGTTGGACTCGATGATCTTGATGGGTCCCTTCCAACTCAGCACATCCTATGATTCTATGACTTTGTCAGTGCTTCTGAGAAACACAGTTTTACCTTCTTCTATGCTGGCCATTGTTCCTCAAGCATCTTTGTGAACAGTCTTGCATGTTCAACCTTCACATGGCTTCTGTCAGAACCCAAGAAATGCTTATTAATGAGGGTGTTATCCTTAGTCAAAGCGTTCCGTACTAACCATCTGTCACTTCTGATTACTTCTTTGAAAAGGTGATGTTTCACAGATAAAAGATCTGAGGACGGCTGGGCTTTGGGAGGAACTCCCTTTCTTCCTCCTAGTAAAAGCAGTATAAATCATCCAGTGGCTTGGAATGGGGCACGTGCCTTACTCGTATGCAGAACTGCCATGGTTCTTAATGGTATTTCTCTCTTTTGGTCCTCTTGTCTCTTTGGAAAATGGAGGGTTTTGATGTTTGTGGTTTTTTTCATGAGTTCTGGAAAAAAAAGACACTTTCAACTGTGAGTATTTGTCAGGATTCTGATTCATGTCTCCTTCTACAGGACCACTTTCATAAGGTCATCTGCCTCATTTTTCTAAATGTTTATCTATATTCTTTGTAAGAGTATTTCATATATACATGCACAGGGTGCTGGAATAGGTAGAGAAAATATGAATGGGTTCTGAATAAAACTGAACAATTTCCTAATCCTATCTAGATTATTTTTTCTTTTTTTAAAATTTCATTTTAAGCTACAGAAAATTATTCTAGCTTCAGAAATAATTAGGATCCAACTATCTTACTAATAGTTTCAGTGATTGAAGTATCCACAGGTTGCTAATGGTTTGTGATTGTCCCAGTTGGCATCTGGAGACAGCTCTTTTTGTCTCTCTGGTCAAAGTCCATGATTAGAATACATTTTGTCATGTTAGCCAAGTACAGATCTTAACGTTCATCGAGGCAGGTTGATAGTTCTGAAATGTTTGCAAAGTAATAAAAATCTGGTATTGTGATATGGATTTTTATCTGGTGTCTACAGAGTTAAACATTAAAACTGCAGTGTATTTTTTACCCATGTTTATATGTCTCAGAACAATTATTAAAGCTCAGAAGATACAAGTGCTTTAAACCTAATTATGGTAATATGAAGCAAAATGTATGGAGAGTCTAGTCTGTTTCTCTGGTTGCTTATGATTGAAATTCATACTATTAATTTTTCAGGCTTTTACTACTATGCTGTGTAGAAAAAAGATCTCACAGACACACACAGTGGTTTAGCCCAAAATTTTGGTATGGTGTAACATAAGTGTCATGGTTTGAGATAGCCCCAAAATCTAATTACCATGTGTTAAGTTAATCCTGGTTTTCAAAAAATTCCATTGCTGCTGATGAAGATAAGCCACTCCTGAAACTGAAAATACATGAAACACACTACATTCCTGTTTAACTTCCAAACAGTGATTAATACATGCTTTCAAATTATTATATATTGCAGTTCCAGCCACTGATTCATCATACTAAACTTCAATTAATGTGTGTGTTACTAGCTGTCATGGGTGTGAATAGAACCATGAAAAAGAGAGCCATTATTAAATGAACAGGGGTATTTTCCTACTTTTACAAACAGAAGAAAATAAGTTGCTAGAATTCACTTATATGAGGTTGGATTCCTAAAGTTAGATTTTATGAATTCTGCAATTTCTGTGTATGGAGGTCACTGCTGCATTCTAACAATGCTGAAGAAAATATTTTATCTAGATGTTGAAATAAACTAACAGACCACTTAAGCATTAGAATTGCATTGTTATGTGCAGTGACGAAGTAAAATGAGTAGAATAACCTGCTTGTCATAGCATGTAATTTCAATAGGAGGACTAGGATTTTCTTGTGCTATTTCTATATTTTCAAATGTCAGTGAAACGTGAAACCTCAGTGTAGAATTTGTCAGGTGAGTTATGTAATGGATGAGAGATAACTGGCAAGTGGGAAGGCAAGGGAGGCATTTTGATGTTCTAGGGTGTATATTTTCACCTTGGTGAGCTTGATAATGGAGGAATTGATATTTAATGTTTCTCATTAATTTTCACAGTAAACAATTTCTTGTCATACTCAGAGATTTGGTGTAATGGTGAAGGTACAGTTCATGAAAGGTAAAACGGTCAAGGATGAGTAGAATAAATAAAGTAGCTTGTATGTTTGGGCAGTTGAGTTTCAGGGACTATGCTGTTTCTTGGGTGCAAGCAGGGAAGCCTTGGTACTACTAGACTGTAGTTATCACAGGTTCTACAGGTACTTTTAGGAAGGTCTTCAATGAAGCTACTGGAGAGTAAAGATGTTTAAGGAGAACACTTGACTGGTGTATTGCATCCCTGGAGCTCAGCAGGCAATGCATTAGCTGAATAGGTGGTCAAACCCTGAAGCAACTTGCCCAGGGAGGTTGTTGAGTTTCCATCCTTGAGGATTCAGAACTCCCCTGGACATGGTCCTGAGCACTGTGTTCTAGTTGGCCCTGATTTGAGCAGTGGGGGATGGACTAGGTCCCTTCCAATTGGAACCCCTCTGAGATTCTGTTACCCTTTCTTAGTACTTTTGCATTTTATTGCAGCTGATATTTCAATGGTATAACAGTAAACATTAGAGAAAGCACTTGTGTTTTATTTCACTGAGGTGTGTTTCTTTGCATGCCCAGTTTACTGTATGTGAGTCAATGCTATTGGGTATTTGTATTGTTGTGCCAGTAATCTTTAACGAAGATGACAGCTGATTTTATTTTCAGGTGATTTCCCCTAAATTCCATGTGATCCTTTCTCTGGATATTATGTCTGAATGTTCAGAATCTGAACATTATATGGCTTTTCAATCTGAATCAATCTTGCAGTGAACATTTGTAGTATAACACTCCGTGGTCTTGTAAAACATAACAGAAAGCTTTTGAAAGGCTGCTTTTAGTATTAATGAGAGTTTAATACTTTTGTCAAGGGGAAGAAGGATCTGTTGTCAATATGTGCAGATGCAAAAACATTCATTAAAGGAATTCTTAACAGCTGTTTTACGATAAATACAGGTAAGACACTCATAACATTTCAGAGGCATTGTGAAGGTGCTAATAAAAATAGAAGAGCATAAGAAGAAATAATTTTTTTAAAAAATGGGAATAATGGTTAATATAGCAAACTGTACTCTGTCCCTAAGAGCCACTCTCTATGCTATAACAATATGTATGATTTGATGACATGGAAAAACAGAAGATGATTTCAAAAGAATTTTTTCATCTTGTACAGACTTTAGAGAAATTTTATACTACTGTTTTTCCTTCTCTAGCAGTTGGAAAATGCCGCATATTTTTTATATATTGTGTGTTACTTCAAAAAAAGAAAGAAAATCCAGGATTGTAGTAATTTTTTTTAATGTTTTGTCACAGTAATACAAACCATTGAAATATATAACAGTAACAATTGTGCATCCTATTCTGCAAAATTATTAAAAATAATGTAATTTTTAACTATAACCCTAACCTTATCAAATATGTGTCCAGTCTGTTCTTCACACCTTTAAATGAGGATGGTTTACTGTAATCTCTAACTCTGTCACAGTCAGAGTGTGTTCCTAATGTCCTACTAAGAATTTTTTTAGTTGTACGTAAAATGCAATTTTTTCTTTTTCTCTGGGTTCCATGGAGAGCAATTACATTGCAATTTTGATAATAGGTTTTTAATGGTGGAAATTTTTTTGTAGGTCCTCCTTTGATGGTGTGTTTCTCTAGACCAAATCCTTCAGTGTTTCTTCATATATGATTAACAACCAAATTGCTTTTATCAGTTTTTTTGTATTCCCCAAGATGCTTTTTTGTAGCTTGTTTGTTGTTTTGATTTTTTTTTCTGCGATGCAGTATTCAGCTTAGGCACAATCATCTAGGTAGGATTAAAAGTCCTGACTTGCAGAAATATATTACCTGTGATATTACACTATTATGACTCCTCATTTCCTGTGGGAGTAGCTTATTGCTCAATCCTAATCCATTTATTTTCTAACTGTAAAGTGCAGACTAATCTGATATTTCTAATTTTATATTTGTGCAGTTGATTTTCTTTTTTTTATCTCCCTAGATCTGGTTTTTTTTGTGGTATGATCAAGCAAAATGGGAAGCTTGAAGAGGAAGATCAAGAAAGCATAGTAGAAAGAAGCGTAGGAGTACATTAAGGTGTTTGAATGTGCCCAGAGGAGGCAAGAAAGCTGCTGAAAGAGCTGGAAGGAATGTCTTGTGAATGACTGAGGATTCTGAGTTTGTCCTCACTGAGGACAACCTCATTGCTCTCTGCAACTTCCTGAGGAGGGGATGTGGGGACGTGCTGACCGACCTCTTCTCCCTGGGATCAAGTGACAGGGTGTGTGGGAACATTTCAAAGCTGCACAAGGGACATTTGGAAGTATTTCTTTTCCAAGAGAGTGGTTGAACACTGGAACAAGCTCCCTAGAGAGGTGATTAATGCCCCAGGCCAGTCAGTTGGATTGGGTGGTTATTGTAGATCCTTTCCAAATGGGACTATTCTATCCAAGATTATGAATTTTCCTTAAAAATGTTTAAGTAAATTAAAACATGGGTTAACTTTTTTGGGTATAAAATTAGGATAAGCTCATGAAATCTTAGCACTTTTTTTTTCCTGAAAATCACTTTTCACAATGGCAAGAATAACAGTTTTAAAGCTTGACAGAGCGATTCTGAATATTTAGCATAATTGTTACTACCATACTGAAATAATATTTTAAGCTGAAAAGTGAAGCAAATAATGATTAATGTCATAAATGAATTTGAGTTTATTCTGAAATGACTTTAAAATAGATTAAATAATTTAAATAAATAATTAAAATACATTAAGTGCTGAGGCTTACTCAGAGTTCCTGGGTGTTGCAGAACAAATGTCAGCTGGAGAATTGCCACTGAAATAAGACCTCTCTGCTACTTTCAGTGAATGACTAAAACAAACCATGTCCATCAAGCAGTACTGAAGGATTTCATATATATGTATAAATAAAATATCTTAAATATAGGAGTTTTTTATATATATATAAGTGAAAACTCTTTGGAGAGGTTTAATTTCTTGATGAGGATTTACTCCCCTTTGCTTTCAGTAAAGTATGTACATTTAAGAGAGGCAGGTACCTTCTTTTAAGATTATCTTTGCTGATTCACTCAAGGACCAAGTGTTTCAGAAACTGTTTCTTTTAGGCACTTCTAAGATTTCATGTGGTTTTTTGTTCACTGTGCTAGTTTCTGTCCTCCTTTCCTGTTCTTTTTTCCTGTGGTGGCAAGATTCTCTGTCTGTCCCTGCTGCAAGTGCAAGGAAGCTGTTCAATGTCTTTACATCTGTGCATGAGTTTGGGAGTAGGTCTGAATAGAAATTCTGACCATGGTCAGAACTCACTCTCTGGTGACTTCAGTCGAGTTGTTTCCTGATTAAAGAGCTTTCAAGCTGCCACCCTACGGGATCAGTGGGAATAAATGGTCACACTGCTGAAGTTGGACACATACATTAGACAGATGTGATTGTTTATTCTGCCTTTTATAATGTATAATTCAAAGATAAACATTTTATTCCCTGTGACATTAGTGTTGCACCCAGTGAATAATGTCATTGCTGAAAGTTTTGAGATAACTCTTACAGAAAGTTTCTGGCTCTGTAAATATCCAAAACAGTGTAAGGCAGGACAGAGATACATATAAACAGTTGAGAGCAAGCATTTGCACACTGAACACGGGTATCTCCTTGCTGGACTATTAACTGCAAATGAACAAAGAGAAATCAAAAAGGGAGTCTGAGAACAATTTGCTGGTTAAACATAGACACAGATCTGACCCTGAGCACATAGAAACTTTCCACCAACTTCCGTAATATACTAACTTTAAAACCCTGAGGTTTTGAAGTAATTCATGCAAATTCTGTATCTGAAGCAATACCTGTTTCTGTAAGTGTGAAAAGGCACTTATGTGCATTATTACTACTTTCTGGAGCAGGCAGAAATTTCCATGTTGCCAAAACTGAGTGAAGGACAACTTCTTTCTGAATTTGTTTACCTTCTCGAGGACATTATCTGAAGGAAGTTTATTGACATTGTCTCAATTTATCTATATGGAGAGTTGCTGGCATTGATGATTTCTCAGCAGAATTCCTTACTAGCTTTCAGAGCTAAGCTTTCTTTTCCACTCGGTTGGGTACTTAGAGGTCACAGCAAACCACAGGAGGAAGGCAAATTCTGTTAAACACCTTCCTGGATTTCCTTGTTTGGAAGAAAGCCAGTAAATAAATTGGGGAAAGCACAATATCAATTTGCAGAGAGCAGGGGATGAAGCAGCATGGTACTGCAGGGCAAAACACATTGTCAATTGTTTGAAGCTCAGAAGCAGCAAGAGATCAATTGATTGAGAGAAGCTGGATGCATGCCAGATGATCAATAGAAGTGGGAATGATCATTTGGTGGTTGTTTTTGGCTAGGAAAACATCAAATAATATTGTTGGCAAGATGTAGAGCCTGACTTGTACAGAAGCATGAGAGAAATGAGAGCTACATCAAGGGGTATAGAGGGGAAAAAAAGGCTTTTAAGATATTGAGAAGATATAGTGGCATTTTTTTTCATCTAGACAAAAATATTTGTACATGCTTATAACATGAAGAATGGATGAAAGATATATATGTGAAAAATACTTTTTATTCTTTTTCTTTTTTGTTTTTGATATTAGAAAATGATCATACTAGAAGAAAACTATAAGATATATAAAGTTACCAAACAAGATCACAGAGCCTTTATCCTATGATATCAACAAAGTAAAGAAGCATGCTGTTAGAATTTGAAAATTGCAGCAACAATAAAGATAAGCTGCTATCACAGAAAACCTACGTAATTTGGTTCTTGACTCAAGAAAAAAGGGTACATGTTTTTTATTGACTGGGTAAAAAGCAGTAAAACTTAAAAAGTTGGTGATAACATATTGGAATGTTTGATATTAGGTGAGTGGGAAATTTTGATGAGATTTTTATCAGTTTTGACTGTTTTGAAATAAATAATTTAGTGAAGATATTTCTAAAATCAGATGATGCTCTGAACGTGCAAGTGATGTAAGTGAATCGTCATTTCATCACTGGATTTAGGCATCTCAAATAAATTGTAGGCTGTAGGAGGCTGTGTAAGTTAATCTGTGAGGTTTTCAGGCAGGCCATTTTGAGAAAGGCTTTTCAGAGGTGATACTTTGGTGATACCTTTTACATCTCTTGGTCCCATTGTTCTGCCAAGCTAAGAGTATTTTGACCATGAAATGGATGATGAATTGATAAGAATACTTTGCTCAGTAAAAATGCTTCCTTGTTTTAGAAATATTTGTTCTTAAATTTTTCAGATACCACTTAGATGAGCCTAACTATCCCTAAAGTTTCTAAAAATGTTGGGGCAATTGATCAATCAAAAGTGACTGTTGTCAAATGCACCATTTCTGATAAGTAGCTAAGCTGATGCTGAAAGACTGAAAACACATAAATATACAAATATGTGTAAAAGAGAGGTACCTGTACAAAAACATATTATAGGTAACATGGGCTCATATAGGTGTATAAGCTATCTACAAAACACAAATAAAATTAGCAAATTTAGTGCTGAACCTGAATAATCTTTAATATGTGTATCTCTCCCAGTTAAATACTTGTGTACACTTGAATTGATGATGATTAGCTCCCATTTATTTTGTTCTCCTTTTGTGTCTTTATTGATTTATTGATTCCCTGTTTAATTTTTAAATATCTATAGTATTTAAAAGAATACTAATCAAAATTTCACATTAGGTGTTATATGAAAAGAATCACGAGTTGCAGAAGATGAAAAAATAATTAGTGAAGAAGCTACTAGGCTGTGACGGAAAATGCATAATACATAAGCACAATATATAATCTGCTGCATAAATATGAAATTATATATTGGCATCTGACCAACTTTCTAAATTCAGCTAAACTTGTCATGCTGTGCAATCTCACATCAATGTAATATAAAACCAAACTTGCAGCATCCCTGATCCAAACAGCAGAAATGAGACAAAAGAGACAGTATGTCCTTCAGCTCTGGTAAGTGATACTTGGATAAATAGAAGAAAAATGTAGGTGGTTTTTTCTTGGCTGCCTGCTCTAATGTGTTAGCATAAAGTTTTGATACCACTGCTTTAAAACAACCATGATGATGTATGGTTGATACTCTTTTTAAAGTGCTAGTCGAAGAGTAAATATTTCAGATACTAATCACTTTATGTAAATAGAGACCCTGGTGTATTACAAGAACTGATGCCATTGTGTGCCATGCTGCAGAAGACCTCGTGCTGGTGTGGTGTGTTCCCATTCTCCTTTGTACCTGGGGGACTCTGTTAAGTGCATTATACGGGAACACATTTCCTGGTTTAGGTGGCTTAAGACTTGCTCTTACTGTTGTGATGTTCTTTACCTGGGGCTACCAAACAAAATCCCTCAAAGGTGGGTACTTGGCGAAAGGGAACAGTTACTGCAGAAGGATATATGTAAGCAGCTATGAATAATTCTGTTGATCTTAAACTGGAGGGAGATTGACTGAGGCAAGACACACTGTTGCATTGTGAGGGCATTACGTTAAAGTAATAATAATAGTGGATTACAGTGCACTCTCTGTAAAACGTGAGGAAGCACCTGATCTAGGAAATTTGTTTTAAAATTTGTACAGCTTCAGCGATTCACTTAATGATCTTTATGGAGATCCTCCTCTTTGCATAGTTTTATTTTTATTAAGCTTCTCTTATTTGTTTTTTTTATTAAACTTCTCAGAATGCTATTAACAAAATGCAAACACAGATTATGCATATCCAGTATAGCATTTGCTATCAGCTGTTTCATAGAGGTGTTCAGAAGCTGATAGTACAAAATTTATGGCAAAAGCCAGGTTTTTGCTTCCTCCCACTTTGCCTCCAGCTGTGTCAGAGCTAATTTGCGTGAAACACCTAATTATCTATTAGCCAAGGTTATAATATAAAATTAGTCACAGCCCTCTATGAAAAATGGCTAACAACTTTCTGCTCATTAAAAATCAAAGCATATACTTACCCATTTTTGATACAAAATGACTCAACTAAAATCTGTTTGAATGAATGTATTAAAATTAATCTGGAAAAAAAATCACAATTAAACCAGAAACACCTAGAATAAAATGTCCATTTACATTTTTAAATGTATTTCCTAAAGCATTACAAGCCTATGAATGCTTAAGAAAGACCTCACACTTCATTTCTAACTTTGAATTTCTGAATACGTGGACATGGCAATGCTTCATTTCTCACTAGCCATCAAGAAGTTCATTAAAACACATCTTGATCTTCAACTGTAGAACTGAATACCTTTTTGAAACGCAGTAGAGCTCAGATTACTGTGAGAGATACATATCTAATGTCAGTAAACTTTAAAGTGGATGAATGAGCAGGTTCAAAAAAGTGTTTTGCAAATTTATGATCAGCAGATACTGAGGTCAATAGGTGCATACAAACCCTCTAACATCCCAAATCCAGCAGCTGTGGATACAAGGGAAGCACAAGGTAAATGTACCATTATAGATTTTGTGCTGAGATTTTGTCCTAAACAGACTCTTCTATTGTTTCTGTCAGAACTGTGTTCTTGACAAACCACTGATCTTTTGTGAGATATTTCTCATGTTGCTTGTTGGTAAAAAATTCTTTGCTCTTCAAATATTATAAAATATGGAGATTTTAGTGTGTATTTGTTTTGTGCAGTTACTATTTGGTAAGTGCAATCGTCATTTTGATATAACACATCACAGTGAAAAAAGAGAGTTAAAAAATAGACACATAAAGGCATAACGTATATACGTGTATATTCTTCAGATATATGAGTGCTTTTGTGCTTTTGTGTTGTGAAATGTCTATTATTCTGTAAAATACAGGCATCACAGTGAAAACGAGCCTTGAAATTCCAAATATGTTGCTTAATTTGCCACCCCAGTGTTTCTGAAATGCCTTAGCTTCAGCTGATATTTGGATCATCCTTTAGTGCGAGCTTTCTTCAGGGTCACTGAGCACTGTGGACATAGGAGACAGTTTCAGTCAAGCAGAGAGGGAACCTACTGGGTAAATGACAGGAGCATTACCTTGCAAACCAAGACAGATTTGTTTGGTATAACTTGACTGTCTGACCAACAGCTGACAAACTCTGATGCAAACAACCTGTTCCTTGAACCCAAATTATGTATGGTTTGTTTAACATACTCCACTTTACATTTCCACATAACAGTAACCTGTTTTGTTGTATAGTCCAACAAGCAGTAATAGGCTTGGCCAAAATGCAATATTTGCAATGCTCATACTTCTTTCTCTGAATTATATTTCTAGTTACTAATTATTCTGAAAATCTGCCAAGATTCCCTTATCTGCAGGACAACACAGATGTCTGCATGCCATTTAACAGCTTTGGGGTGAGATAATGTAGCAGGTAAATACTGGCATTGACATCCAGTGTACGAGTGAAAAAGCTTGGCCCTGAGCATTGGATACATAAAAGACTTATCATGTAGGTTAAAGAAGCTGAGCTTGTGTACTGTTGTGTCAGGAAAACAGGAAAATGTTATTTTATTATTTTATGCAGCTAGTTTTGTGGGTTTTTTTCATTTTCTTATACAAAATTTCTGCTTCATTGGCATTAATTTAATTTATTACATTGATTTTCTTAAGGATTTTTCCTCTCTTATGTGAGCAGTATTAGTTTTCTTCTTCTCTCAAAAAAAAAAAAAACCCTTGCTTTTGTCAATGTATTATTACAAGCCAGCAGCAACTAAAATCACATTATTGCTGAATGCATTCAAAAAGACAGCACATTTGTTTCACCTCTCTTAGCACATGAGCAAAGTTCCCATGGAGCAGGTGGTTGTAATTAGTCTGGAATGCAGTTTGGCTGACAAATTCCTTCCTGTTCATTGCATAATTTCACTGCTCCAGTCCCAAAACAGAGGTGGGTAATGGTGACAGAGGTCTTCTAACTTTAGGTACTCTGGTATAAACCTTAGAGAATTTCCTGTAGTTACTGCTAATACAAGCTGATACTCTGAAAATCAAAATCATACAGATTTGGGGATCCCTAACACTCAGGTCACGTGACTGAATGTTTAAAAGAAAGTTTTCAGTAAACACAATACACAAAATGCAAAGTACCTTGTTAGTTTTTAGCTGACCTGTAGGATGTAGAGGATCATGTAAAGAAATCTGACATCTCCATCTCTAGCTTTCAGAGGGAATCATAAGCCAAACTTCTGTTGTATTTGTTTATGAGGTGTGGCATGATGTTCCACATAGTTGGGTGATACAGGAAGCATAAATACTTAGCATCAGCTGAAATAGTAACAGAAATCATTCTGAAAACCCTTGTTAAGGCAGCTGCCCATGCACCACCATGTTGGAAAGATGTGTTACACTCATGCATGGAGAGGTGTACATGCTTCTGTTGGATTGATGCTTAAGTCTTGCAAATGATTAATGGTGGATTTTCCCCAAATTCTGATATTTTGTAGGCTTTCCCAAGTTCACAGATCTTGCTAAAAAAATGACCATAAAATCATAGAAATTCTAATGCATTGAAATAAGGTATCATTTCTCAAAATTGAGATATTGGGAGTGACACATAATGTTTCATTAAAAACAATCTATTTGCTTTATTATTTAAATAGCTAAATGTTGATAAATTATACAATGACAAGGTGCATTCAAAGCCTGTATTTTCAAGTGAAAATTAATTTTTTTTTTTAAGCCATTCAGTGACATGAGTGAGTTCAGACTATTTATCCATTTGTTAGGTGGCTGCATATCTGCTATGAAAGAGGTATTAATTGTATAAGCGAAACACAGAATTTCAATACTTGTATTACCTCCAACTATTTTGCAGACTTCTTTATTTCTTCATTCCTAACCTATATTTTTAGAACAGGGACATCTAAACACAAATCAGTGTAATAACTATTCTAAAAAGTTTTCTACCATGTGCCAGTAAATCCGAGTAAAATTCTCATATTTCTCATTAGAAAATACTGTTTTATTTCAACTGTGAAAGTTTTTGTAGGGAACGCTCTGTTTTTGCTAAAGCTGGCCTTGCAAGTCCCTCAAAACTTGGAGTTTAGCCTGTGCAACAAGTTTAAGTCCTGTTGTTTATCATGAAGGTTGTATAAAAGTCTGTGTAAGTACAGGGAAAAGGAAAACTGGGTCTACATACTTCACGTTCACCTTATGGTACAGACAAATTTCAGTGGCTGTAAATGATTGAATAACTTGATTCAAATACCATGACTGTCAAAACACCCCCAAACAACACGTCTGAAACCTGTAGCCTTATTCACATGCCCACAAAATTCTCCTGTAGCTCCAGCTGTGTATGTAGATCGAAATTCATCTGTGTGAATCATTTTGTTGTTCCTTCTCCTGCACTTCATAAGTTATTTTTGTGGCAGTGCTATCCAATAATTTTTCCTTATTGGTAGAAAAAAAATGGAAAATCCTAGGGAAAAAAACATTTAACAACCTTGGGTTTAAGCTTAAATGTGCTTTCAAATATGAGATCATGAGTTAACTCAGTAATAATTGCCAATGATATTCATACTTGTGATATTTAAGTGAAGAAAAAGCTTAAATAAAAAGGTATAGAACATTGCTCTTTTCCTTGCTTTCCTCCTAACTGGACAATTTTATGTGAACTAATATTTATCATCTGATAAGGCTTTCAAGGGAACCAATTATATATTGCCCCCAATAATATTTCAGCCTTATAAACTTTTTCTTGAGTGAGACCTTTTGTAGCTTGTAAATATTGATTTAGGGGTTGCTCTTTAGGAGGCAGCATTTATAGTCTGGCTATAGTTATGACAGTTACTTCTCCTGGTAGAGTCTGTCAGAAGAAACACTTTAAATAAAGCTTCAAGTAAATGTACTCCAAATAAGATTAGTATCTGAGAAATTCATCTGGCAGAGTAACCGTGATGTAAGACACATCTCTGTATTATTATCCCTCTGTGACAAATTAACTGTAGGACACTGTTTCTGTAGAGATTAAATGCCTTAAATATGAAATTTTGTAAATCTATCTGTTGGTGACTTAGACCACTTGAAAGGTCACTGTATGTAAGTGGTGGCATCCATAGGGAATTATGTTTGTATGTGTGTCTTGTGGTCACTAAAAAGTCTGCTGTTTTGTGTAGGGTTTTTATTCTGGATCCTTCTTCTTGATATCTGAGCCCCTTTCTTCCATGCAGAGAATGACAACATGATAAAGATGTTTTGTAGCCAGGTTTCTGTCCATCCATCCTCCTTTCCTTCTTCTGTCACCCCTCCTCTCTCTCTTGGGAAAAGAGTTGCATACTGGTTTGGTTCTGTGTTTGTTGTGTACTGTGGACTGTGTAGCTCTGAGAAAGAAAGGTTGAAAAGTATTGACTGATCTCAGAAGACAAACTGGTGAAACTTGTAGTAGTTCTTAGGTGTTCTATGAGTTTTTAGACCACTCCCAGGGTCACTTTCACTCTTGGCCACTGAGTTTTACTCTTGTGATGAACAGTTACACTTTTCTGATATGTAGAATTCTTTATACTAATGCTCAGCTTCACCATTTGAATTATTCTCAGTCTAAATGCTGAAGTCTTGTGAAGATACAGGCAGAAATGATGCTAAAGAATGCGTGGTTCTTCTTCCTGCCTCCATCACAAATGGAAAACAGGACTTTGCTCCCCTCCTTTTGAATAGAGGCAAAAAGGTTCAATGAATAAATAATGTTAATTTCATCAAAACACTTATTCTTAAATCAGTAAAATATTCTAGGACAGCTTTTCCTTTTTCTCCTTTTTCCTCCCCCCCCCCCCCCCATCTTCTCTTTTTTTTTCTTCTTTTAAGAAATTGCATGAATTCAAGTTGCAAAAAGAATATCTGTAACCTTTCCAAGGTGCAAAAAAGATAGATAGTATCTTAGCTTTTAAAAAAATTAATTAAAATGGTGAAAAAGAAGAATAATATTTATTTATATTTTTCTATTTTTATAAAACAACTTCACTCATAAGTGTTTGGACATAAGTTTGAGAATAAAAAAGGTAAATCAGCAGCAAGAAAAACAAACCAAAACAAATCCTCTGAAATTCCCTCCTGTTACTGATAAGAACAAATACTGTAGTTTGTATTTTCAAGGGAAGGTCAACCTTCTAGGCAGGGAACCAGTGCAGCCTATGAACTGTCACTTTTTATGCCAGATTTTGCATCTGCCCAGCACAGGTGAAATACAAAGTGACCATGCAATAACTTGACATTACAGTAGGTTATAACATACCTTAGGTACGTTTTCTCAGATGCAGACAGTAGTATAAGAAATTTTATATTTTTGTTTTAAATTGTATTTTACTAGAATTTATTTGCTGTAAAGAACCCAACATCCCTGAAGCTATTTCAGCATAACCTATTCTAATGACCCAGTCCAAATACACTGTGAACAGGTGGAGAAAAAAGGTGAGAGGGGAAAGAAATCAGAATACTTTGAAGAATGACTTCTGAACTCAAATCAAGAAGACGTCTTTTTTTGCTAATACCATTTGACCATGAAGGAAGGAAAAGTAAATTTGCTATCCAAGTAGATCTCCTGCAGCACAGTGTATGACTGATGAAGTTTAGCACATTCGTCATGGAGTTTAGGTCAGTGAATTAGTTATCCTTTATGAATCAGGTTGAGAGCATATTCAAAGCATATGAATTTGGTGAAGTGGTTCTAAATTAATTTTTTAAAATTTGAGAATGCAAATTTAACTGAAAAAAATGGGAAGGCGAAAAGGCTACCTTTTTTATTCTTTCTTTCCTTTTTTTTTTTTTTTTTGGAGGGGTGAGAGTAGAGATTCTGTTAAGTATCATTTCCAGAAAGTCAGTGTCACATAGCCTTCAAAGAGCAGGAAAATTGGTACTTACCTAGCTTTGCTGATAACTTGCCCAATTACCCAGACTTTACACTTCATATTTCTGTTCATAAAAGAGCTTTTACACCTTCTGATGAACTCTATATTCAAGCAAATAATCATGCTTGTTGCCCATTCATGAAAAATTTACCACTTACTTAAAATACTTTGATAAAACATTTCAGTAAACAAATATTTCTTATGCAGGTCATTGCGGTAAGGTGACTATCCATAGTTTCTTCTTTAGTAGATATATAAGAATACTTTGTAGTTTCGCTGTTCAGATAACGTGGTTGTGCTGTGATGATTCTTTTTTGCTGTTTACAAATGATCTACAAACACCTGGTAAATTCTTGAGAAATGTTAGACTTTCTGGATAAAAATTCATTGTAGTGAATGTAGAAGTCAGTATAGACACCGATGCCTGGGATGATAATGCCGTGTTTTCCTTACAGTGAATGGAGAGACACAGTCACTTTCAGGGCACAACTTAGCCATGAC
The DNA here is from genome assembly GCF_003945725.1 of Corapipo altera. Taxonomy (NCBI): domain Eukaryota; kingdom Metazoa; phylum Chordata; class Aves; order Passeriformes; family Pipridae; genus Corapipo; species Corapipo altera. The sequence continues at coordinate 2,854,917 of NW_020884944.1, read as the reverse complement.
ATCTGCTAGAAAGAGATGAATTGATGATGAAATATCTCTCTGTTTCTATTGAGTACCAAAGCAGTTGGGATCAGAGACGGGTAATTGTCCATGCCGATGGTTAGGTGAGACTAGTCCTTTCCTGAGCATGTGGTAAGCCAACATAACAGTCATGAGAAAACTTTGATTGTGATTTTTACTGCACACATTTATTTCCTCCAGTGTGCTTTGAAAGCTGTGAGACAGCTGGAAGTATAAGTCCTTCTCATAGGCTTACAATATATAGTACTGCGGATATTAGAGAACAAGCATATTTTAATAGATATTCATACATTTGCACACACTTGAAACGTGTGTGGGTTTGGTTTGCACTCCTTATTTAATTTCTTGTTCCACAGAACACTAGTACACCTATTACAATAGCACCTGGGGCTCTGTGGTCAGGAATTGGGAGCCTGCAGTGTCCGTAACTTTTGAAGGGATGAAATACAAAGAATCCCTGTCCCAGAATTCCTTTTTTCTTATTGAGAAAAAGCTGCAGTAAGCAAAAGCAGTCCAGGGAAGAGGTGATTTGAGAGACAAATGACAGTGAGTAAGCACATACTTGGAATAATATTGTTGACTTCTGCGCAGTGTATTTATAATCTATGAGCTTGGACCTTGGGAGGTGATTTTGGGTTTGTCCTCTGTATTTAAGCAAATGCTTCCAGTTCTTTGTTTCAATTTTTTTTTTCTGGGAAATGAGATACTTTCTTTCCTCCTTTTTAAAATTCATGTAAGTATAATAAAGTTTGCTGTTCTTATCAAGTCATTTGGGGGGCATTGATGCCTTGAACATGTAACAGCAAGTGTAAAAGTACCAATTTTGCACCCCACCTCTCTTTTGAGAGTACTGGTAATTTGTGGCACAGCAGATTGCACTGTCGTTTTACGGTTTTAGCTTTGTTTTGTAACTTATTTGAGAAATGCCAAGGAGATAGATAGAAACACAAGTGAAGTAATTGCCAAATAAAACAATATCATGTCTATTATAAAGCTAAAGGTTTTGAGAAGTGTTAAATTTTTTTGACAGAATAGTGGGAAGGTCAGGTTGAGCAGCAGCTGAAATTTGGATATTGAAGTACTTGAAATCTTTTATATGCCTTTTAATGGCAGTTTTGTAGAAATGCAAGGAGAAAGAAGTCTTTGAGAAAAAAAATCTGTATGAAGGGTTTTTGATAAGCAGTGCAGGCTTAAGGGGAGAAGTTTAACTTTTCCCATAACACTGCTCAGTAATATAGACAGATGTATAAGAAACAAGGAGACAAAAATTATATGCAATTGATATGTGTAATACCACTATTCATAATTTTGCTTGTGTGAATTAGAATCAATCACCTATAAGAAAAATTCCAATTGTGCACAATAATTTTGCTCATATATTTATGTAATGGAAGATAAAATTTTGGGATCTATTGATTGCTATATTCCTTCCATTTCTTCAAAGACAAGCCAAACTACAGTTTTGTTTAGCTACTGCAAACAGGAATAATGTGTGATTGGTATATGTGTACTTTGGATATTTAATATCTGTCTCTAGACTTCATTATTCAGGGATGTGTCATAAAGGGAATAACAAGCAGCATGCAGAAAAGAATTAAGGCAAGTAAAGACATAGCATGAGATTAAACTCATTGAGAGCAACTAGTGCATTTCCTTTCCTTGTTGCAGAACTGACTAGCAAAACTAAAAATTAGTAGAAAGTAAACTATAAGAATTATAATATTTTGATGTCCTTTCCTGCAACCCATCCTCCCTCCAAAAAAAGAAAGAGAGAGGACAGCAAAGATATAGAGAAAACAATTTCATTCAATTAAGGATAGTGGTATTGCATGAAGATTAAATTTTGAGGATGCCTTCTCCCTCCATGCCATGATTTAACTCCAGCCAGCAGCCAAGCCCCACGCAGCTCCTCACTCACTCCCCCACCAGAGTATTGGAATGGTAGAAGCCAGAAAAGTCATGGGGTGAGATAAAGACAGTTTAATAGTGAAATCAAAAGCCAAACACATGAGCAAAGCAAAACAAGGAATTGATTCCCTGCTTCCCATGGGCAGGCCGATGTTCAGCCATCTCCAGGAGAGCAAAGCCCCGTCATGCCTAATGGTGACATGGGAAGACAAACGCCATCAACGCAAATGTCCTTCCCTTCCTCCTTCTTCCCTCAAGTCCATTTACTGAGCATGATGTCATATGGTCCGGAATATCTCTTTGTTCACTTGGGGTCATCTGTCACAGCTGTGTCTCGTCCCAACCCCCCTGCACCCCCAGCTTCCTCACCAGCATGTCAGTGTGAGAAGCAGAAAAGACCTCGACTCTGTATAAGCCCTGCTCAGCAATAACAAAAATATCTCTGTATTATCAACCCAGTGCTCAGCACAAATCCAAAACTCTACCCCATACCAGCCACTATGAAGAAAATTAACTCTACACCAGCTAAAACCAACACACTCCATTAAGGAACTCACACTATCTTGTATAAATTTTAAAAATACCAGCCCAGTTTTAATCGGCACAGAAAATCTTGGGATCTGTATCTGAAATCAAAGCTTGCTAATAAAAAGAAGGTTATTTTCAGTGGGTCTAAAATTCATTATGGTCAGATGTCCAAAGTTCCACTGGAAAACATTGAAAATTTCATAGAAGGCTGAAAATTTCAGTTTCAGAAGAATTTACCTGGACAAAAACCCTAATGAGACACTGACCCTTACAGAAAGGTAATGTATGACAGTCAAAGTTTGCCTGACAGAACCAGGATAAGTACTTGCAGTAAAGAAATGCAGACCCTTTTGAAGAAGGCAAAATATCTGATATTTCTGGACTTCAAGAACTGCAGTCATCAGATGTCTTTATACTTTCTTTAGAAAAAGAATCTGAAATTACCATCTTTCTAGGAAGGTTTCTATTACAAATAAAACATAAAAATTCCCAAAGGCCAAAGTTAAGTACATATAGATAAAATGATAGGGTTGCCTTTTGCTTTTTTGATCTAATAAGAAAACATCCGTAATGAATGAAGCAATCTTACTGTCACTGCTGAAAACATCATTAACTTTCTGTCTCAGTTTAATGTGACTGAAGTGTTTTGCTAAGGAGGATGAGTTATGAGGAAGACCAAACTCCTCCCTCTAAGCAGTTGTAAATCTGATATGAAGAGGCTTCAATCAAGGAAGTATGGAGAAAGGAAGAAATAACAGCCCTTTATTAAAGGATATGTGTGCATCTGCAGAACAAGAAAAGAACGCAAAAACAGCTAAACAATAATCCTGTACCCAATAATCCCCTTCAAAAGGAAACAGTTCAGAACTTTCTCCTTTTTGGCACAATTCTAACCACGGCCAGCAGGGGGCGCTGTTGGATCACTGGAGGAGCAGAACCTGCAGTTGCTGGGTGTCGGCCAGCAGGGGGCGCTGCCCTGGTGCAGAGGAGAAGCCAAAATGGAGATCTACCCCCACAGTGAAGGGGAAAGGGAAAAAAGTGAAAAAGTGGGCTCTTCCCACAAAACTCATGCTATCTGTGGCTGGCTGTGACCGGGATTTTCCCTCTTCGTCGAAGGGCACAAAGCGCTGACAACACAGGAGCAGAGGAGGTCTGTGGGTGGGTCAGGCCTCTCCAATGAAGTCCAAGCAGGTCTAGGCTGGGGGCAGAACAGGGCACAGGAAAGCGGAGGCAAACTGGGGCCAGAAGTAGCCAGGTGACCAGGCCGAAAACAAAATGAACATTGGACCCCTTCCAACACACACCTTCCCTGAGTTAGGGGCAAAAATGAAGTGCCGTTTCCCAAAGAGAGAAAAAAAATTCCTCACCTTCCCCCCCACCCAAGTCTTCTCAGGGCTATTAGTCTGGAATGTAGGTCTTCTAGCTAGTTCCTTTGTGTGTGTCAATTACCCTAGGCAAACACCTTCCCCATCCTTTGTTCAACATCTTTCTTTTACAGCAATGCAGGGGAAAGAAAAAAATTTGCCTTTTTTTTTTTTTAGAACAAGTAAACCTATGACACTTTCTTTTCAATGAACAACTCTGCATTAAAAAATTAGAAGTATTCTACAGTATAGCCATCAAACCTACCTTCCAATATCTCCTAGACACAATGTAGTGAAAACTAAATTTGAAGCCTGTCCCTCAGTGAAGTATGTGATTTATCCCTCCAAAACACAAGTGGAATAATTTAAAAGACAAGCAAAGGATTTTTCCTTTTTTTTTTAAATGGTATGTGTTAGAACTCTTTTGACTTTGTAATTTTCTGCAAAAAATGTGATCAGAGCAAAAGGTCACAAACATGTTCCTGGTCATCCACTTCTGATTCTAAAATCCTAACCATGGTATCTTGCCAAGCAGGCCAAGTCAGTTGTCTAGTTTTCTTCTGGAAAATCACCAAAAGCAGCCATGTTAGCGATGGAAGAAAGTTTACGGTCATTTCCAGCTGCCTCACCAGCCTAAAGGACTCAATGGAAGAAAGGGCTAGATAGTAAAGATTTAAACCAAGAAACTATGATCTCGTTCTTCGGATATTCTGCATACATTAAAAGCAGAATGCTTATTTTTTTCTCTTTTTGCTTTCCTAAATTTCCAGTGTTTTTATGAGACTATTGAGAAGCAAGCCCATCTCTCAACTGTATTATGAGTCACTTCCCTCTCTCTGATCAGAGTGATAGGTCACTGAATGTGATTTCCCTCTGTCATGCCCTTCTCCAGACATGTGTTTGGTATTGTTGAGGCTAATGCCTCCTTCCCTCTTCCTCCCAGCCTTTACTAGTGAGTAGCAGCTTACCACAACATAAGTGGATGGTCATCCACTTCAAAAGTTGCATCCACACACTTTTGTGCCTTCCACCTCTGGAAGCAGGTGGCCTTATTTTTGATGCAGGCTTGTATCTATTCTTGCTAATTAGCTCAGTGTCTGCAGGATGGAGAATGAGTACAGTGTCTCTTTCCTCTGTTGTTGTGTTTTAGGAATAGTATTCCTCAATTTAGTAGTCCTGCTAAAACCATGTCACCACTCGTTCTCCTTCCTTCTCACCCCACTGAATGCACAAAAGGCGGAGATCACAGCTGAGATAAGAACAATTTCCTGGAAACAGCAATTAGAAAAGAAAGCTAATAGTAACAGCAACTGTATTGCTAACAAAGGTATACAGAAGAGAAAGTGATCCACATGCAAAATGCTCACCAAGCCCAATCCAACCGGACTCGAAGCTGGCACCACCCCACCACTCTCTGTCTCTGGGCCTTGTCACTCTACCCTGACCGCTCCATCCAGAAGCCAAAGAATCCCTGCCCCCTGCCCCCAATAATGATATGACATGGTACTGAATAAGATCTAACCCTGTCCTTGGCCAAAACTAGGACACCTGCCAAGAAACTAAGGGAAAGAGATGTTCTGATAAGTAATCAAGGAAAGAATGCTAAAAAGGAAATTTGGTTATTGTTTCTGCAGCTTAAATACTTGGTTTCATAGTAATATGAGTAGAGTTTAATTTTTGATTCTTTCTTCCAGTGGCTGATGAAATTGTCTTTATGGGACAGTAAGCAGTGGGAGCAATGAAAGCATGTACCCACCATAGTGCTTTATTTCCATTACCAATGTGCTGAACAGTGGACTAGGTGCTTCAAAAACACCAAGTGTGGCCTTCAGTGGTTTGAATTGTCTGAATTTTAATTGTCAGTTGATTGAAAGGGGACCCTCTTCACACTGATATTAATTGTTCATTAGGATTTTCTTTTCCCTTCTAATTATTTCATATAGTCGCAGTCAGTAACATGACGATTCCTTGTAGTTGTGCTCCTTTACAAACTCTTGAGGTGTTTCTTTCCAATTTATATGGCTAATAAACTGTATATAATAGCTTCTACTGAAGGAGAAAACTGATTGGTTGATGTAGGTTTATAAAGAGCTCTGTATCATTTTATCTGCCACAAAAAGAGCTTGGCCACTGTCACTTGATAAATAGTCTTTAACAGTAACATAACTACAGGGTATCTCCAGATGCTTTCTTTAGATAAAGTCCTCATTAGGTTAATGTAAGATCACTGGCTTTAGCCTGCATTTTATTTTATATAATGAGTTCCTTTTTATACAATAAAGCTTATGAAAGAAGAAATTGTTGGCTCATAGGGTAGAGATGGATGAATATAATAACACTTCTGTTGGAGGGATTTATGATGTATATTTAGCATTGCAGACAACATAGTAAATCACTGCCACGGCGAACGTGAAAGATGCATTAGATGCCATTTGCTTTTTACCAGCCTATCTAAGTCCTTTTCAGATGTCATTCTAAAGATTTATAAATCAGTCTCATTTCATGTTATTAAAAAGTCTATTACACATTATAATGCAGCTCTGAAACATGGCAAATTATTTTACTTTTGTTGTCGTTGATGCCATTAATATCTCCTCCCTGTTCCATGATATTTAAACCAGATAGAAGATAAAGGATAGAAGAATCCCTGGTGCCAGTGTTATGTAAACAACACAGTAATTGGAAAGGTAGATAAAATGTTTGTGAGAAATGTAATAGTGATAAGTTTTCCCCAATTTCCTGGGATATGCATGTAAAGTGACATTATGTTCTTTGGTCAGATGCTGCTGTTAATCTCAAAACACAAAAAAGAAATTATTCATTTGGAAAACTCTTAGAAGGGCAGGTTCAGTATTGTGTTACATGAACTATGTCCATAATACTGACTATGGCAATATCTGTAATCAGTGGAATGCATGCAATTGGATTTTTCTGTGGAAACTTCATATTAGCATCTGTGGACACATTAGTTGAAACCAGTGTTTGCTCTCAAGTAGAGATGTCACAGAACACTTCATACTATTTTTACACTGCTCAACGCAATCGGATCCAAAAAATTGATTAAGGCAAATTAATTAATTTAAACAATGGTGAAGGTTGGGAGAGTTAAAAACTCAAAGAATGTAAGCTATTACATTTGAGTCAATACTCATAGCTCACACTTTTCAGTTTCTGTGGCCTGTAATAACTACCTATGGGACATCAACATGCTCCTTTGATCAAGAGTGTATCTATCCAATGCAATTTCTGTATCTTGGAAAAAAAAAAGATTTTAGAATCAATTAGATCAGTTAGGAGTGCTTTGTTGTAATGTATGGCAACATCTTCCAGATGTCTCAGAGAGCTCAAGGTATTAGCAATGGCTTCAGTCAAGAGGGAAGACAGGTTGTATGGGAGCAGGTGTGTATTGGAGTAACAAGACTGAAACCCAATAAATGAAAATTTCTTTTGTAGCTCTCAGAGGGAAAAGTGGAGAGCAGTGTTTGTGTTCTTTTAAGTAATAATTCACTTGATCCTGTTCATTTCACATGGGATCTATTTTGCTGAAGGACATGAATATATATATAAATATTGCCTATTTATAATAGGCAATTTTGATTATTTGTGTGTACAGTCTTCAATTCTTTTCCAACCTGTCTGAACATGTTATGCCTTATTTTTTTAAGCTGTTACTTCTTTAGGAGTTATTGAGCATCTCCAAGTATATAGTTGATTGTTGGGATTTATCCATGCGCAAGCGACTTTCAGTTATTTGCTATTCAAGGTATTTTTCTCATTGTAAATTAACCTTAGATGAAAAAGAAGGTGTGCTAATTGACAAAGAGAAATATTTAAAATGGCTGATAAAGTTTTATACTGCACAAGAAACTTGAGGGCAACATTTATTACAAGAACAGATTTATTTTGTCTGTTTTACTGTCACCTAGTCAAAAAAACTGCAGTTCTGAAATGTGGATTTGTTCCACAGCTGCTGATGCTTTTCTCGGGCAGGAGCAGTCTGTACAACATTACTCTATGGGCTTAAACATGCAGATTAGTCTGAAGTTTAGTGTACGTGCATAACACAGTTACTAGTCTTCTGACTACTAGCAGGAGAAAATGGCAAGCATCTTTTTTATCTGAGCTTTTCTTTCCACACTGGCTGTTGTTCAACACTCAGAATACAACAGGTCCATTTGCCATTTATTGGGAAAGCCCCCCAGGAAAGGCTCAACAAGCATGTCGCCGTTTATAGTCCATGGACTGTTTTCACTCATGTGGAATACTGATGATAATTATCCAAGCATAATGACCAAATTGAAGGAGGAAAGCTATTAGTCAGTCTTCAAAGCTGAAAACATGTTTTTGCATTTACTTTTAAGTTTTGAAAAATAGGCACAGACATTATGGTGATAGGTGCTTTGTGCATGTTTGCAATATCCTCATTGATAGCTTCCTTTTTACAGGAACAATGCCTTCTGAGGACCAAAATACCTCTTTATCTTGATTGCTTGAGGACAGAAACCTCCAGGATAAGCAAGATAATAGGAACTAAAATAGCTTCAAGTCCCATTAACTCTAGCCATCATAAAGCACAAGTAATGCACACTCAAACCAATCATTATTTATAATGAATTCTGAAAATATGATATAGAGCCTGAAACCAAACTCAAATTAAAATCAATATGATGTCACATCAGTACTGATGTGTCTTTTAGAGACAGCATGGGATACAGAAAATGATTATAAAAGAATATATTTATTTTAATCTCTGAATTTATATTTTAAATAATACTCATTTGCAGTAGGGTTATGCAGAGAACACCAGTGTTCGTGGTCTGGTGATAAATCCTTTGAGCTCTTCTATGATTTGCAATGTAACCAGGACCCACTGAAAAAAAAATCCTTGCATCTCATTACTCCTTTAAAATCTGTATCACAATTTTCAGACTATATTACACTTCAAATAAATTAATTATTTGTAAAACTGATAGACGTAAATATTTTTTTTCATAAAATAAGATAAATGAAACTATTTATTTCACATAGGAAGCTGATGATATTGCCGTGTCATTGTTGAGGGACAAAATAGTGGTGCTGATACCATGTTCGGCTTAGTCAAGACAAAAGACTAAGTGAGGAAGAATTATTTTCCCTGCAACCCCTCTTCCTACTGAGTGTCCTGAGCTCTTCATCCTATGGGTGTACTCAGGCTGTCATTCACCTCCATTTGAATGAAAAATCACAGAATCATCAAGGTTAGAAGAGACCTTCAAGGTCATTTAGCCGAACCGCCAACCCAGCACGACCATAATCACCCCTAAACCGTAGAAAAAAGGTCCTCACTGTGCACCGTTTGCAGCGAATGAATCCACAGAAGACAGAGTTTGTCCAGGAAGAACTCTCTTACAACTTTATTACTCCATTTCTGTATACAGACTCTACCGACCCTAGGTCCGAGCTCTCCAGCCAGCAAGATGTTTCCTTATCTCCCCACATACCACACACCCCCAGTGACTGCTTCCAGCCACAGAGAACAGCCATGCTTCAGGCAGCTTTCCAGCTTGACCTTGTGATTCTTTTCACACACACCTTAATCTTAGCTCTGGCTCGCTCAGGACCACAATATTTTTGCTTCAGTATTTTCTTCTTCTTTTATCATCCAGGTGGCTGGTGCTGTTCATCCAGCTGCTTCTACACTAAACCATATCCCCAAGTGCATATCCAGATGCCTCTTGAACACTTACAGAGACAGTGACTCTAGCACCTCCCTGGGCAATTTATTCCAATGTCAAACCACTCTTTCACTGATTTTTTTTTTTCCTAATACCTAATCTGAACCTCCCCGGCACATCTTAAGGCCATTTTCTCTCATCTTTTCACTTGAGGTGTGACAGAAGAGACTGAGCCCCATCTCACTACAACCTCCTATCAGGTAGTTGTAAAGAACAAGGAGGTTCCCCCTGAGCCTCATCTTCTCCAGACTAAACAACCCCAGTTCTCTCAGCCAGTTCTCATAGGACATGTTTTCTAGACCCTTCACCAGCTCCATTGCCAAGTCAGATGCAAGAATTCATGGTCACCAGCATGCTGTATGCCAAAATATGATCTAAATATCAGAATCCAGATTAATATAATAAGTTTTTCTTCATATCTACTCCTTTGTCTCTGATTGTTACTTGAACTGATTTGTTTATTCCTATTAAACACCACTTATTCTTTATCCTTTAGCAACACGAAGGACTACTTATCCACACTTTTTATTTAAGTTTATTAGAGTGTGTCTGGAGGAGGGCAACCAAGGTAGTGAAAGGTCTTGAGCAGCTGAGGTCACTTGATTTGTTCCACTTGAAGAAGGGAAGCCTGAGGCGTGACCTCATTACAGTGCACAACTTCCTTAAGATGAGCAGTGGAGTGGGAGGTGCTGATCTCTGGTGACCAGTGGTAGGATATGAGCAAATGGAATGAAGTTGTATCAGGGAAGATCCAGACTGGACATTAGGGAAAGGTTCTTCACCCAGAGGGTGTTCAATCACTGAAACACCCTAGGGGAAATGGTCATAGCATCTATCCTGTCAGAGTTCAAGGTACCATCTGGACAGTGCTCTTAGTCATATGATATAGTTTTAGGTGGTCCTTCAAGGAGCAGGGAGCTGGACTCCATGATTCTTAGAGGTCCCTTCTTTCCCTTGAGATATTCAATCTTCTGATTTTATAGGTATTCATATATACAAAATACATGTGGCACTGAAACCTGTATAAACAAGAGAGATCTAGAGAAAGGAATATTTATGAGCAGATAAACAGAAGGCTTTACAAATGAGAGAGATCATCAGTGATTAGCTCTGAAAATTTTCTAGATGACTTTTCAGGTCACTCTAAGTTTATCATGTGCATATATAATGCAAACATGGACTAGATGCATTAATATGACATGTGTGTCCATGCAATATTCTGTTTGATCTGATATGAAAATATCAGAGCAAATATTAATGCAGGGAAAAAAATCCATTGTGAGTAGAGGAAATCTGACTTCAATGGGGCTGTAAATGCTACAGTATTTTTCTGTGCTATGCTGGTTACATCCATTGAAAACTCAGTCTATTAGTGCTTATTGCCATCCAGTGTTTATACTTCAAGAGCCTTATATCATGCCTTACACTGCCTCAGTCATTCCTTTCTTGGCTAACCTACATTTGGTATGCATCCATTTTTCTGGCCTGTAGCCCTTTGGATGTACATAAATAACTCAGTAAACTAACACTAACCATGATAAGTATTGCACTGGTAGTAAAAATCTGGATGTTTCTCATGGGGGGCTGAAAAACTGATTTGGCTTCTTTGTAGTCAGCTTCTGCTTGGAACAAACAAAGGTTATTTACAATGAAACATAACCCCATTCATCAGTTCTCAACAAATAATCATTCTGAAACAATTTAAATACAGAAAATTTGCTTTACAAGTCTAGTATAGAGTATGAAAATGCAGTTTGAGTGTTTCAATATGTGTTCAGCATGTGCAGTTTAAGAGTATATGGGTTGTTACTTGTGATTTGTTTCCCTTTGACAGCTGCTCATTCTATAAGGCATAGAGTATTTTATACTCTAGCTACAAAGATCCCTCTAAGCCATATTGGGGCGTTTTCCTTGCAAGGTGGCTCTTGTAGGAGCCAGTTTTTGTAGTAAGTGATAAAAGAATCATTTCTCTCTCTTTGAGAAATATACTGCATATACTCTGGGCAGAAGTATAATTCATAGCAGTAACGAATGTGTTACTAAGAAAAACAGAGGAGGAATATAGCAGTATTTGATTTGTTACATTTATTTATTTATTTGTCACATTTGATTGTTACCTTTCCCTTATTTGGTAAATTTTTGTTTTGTTTTTCTTATAATTTAGAGTTTTACTGCACTGGAATGCAGTTATCAATGCCTCTTTCAAGAATGGTGATTTTGTGAGTATTTCTGACAGTCAAAGATTGCAAAAGGGGCAATTTAAAGCAAACATGCATGCAGAAATCTTTATTTTTTTTTCAGCCATTCTGGAAAAGAGCTGGTATTAATTTCACATCAGATATACTGTCTTGATATTTCAGATATATGAAAAAAAGAGGCAGGAGGAGAAAAAGAAAGTAATGCTTTATGCCTAAGGTCAGTAATGAGTTTATAGGAGCAGCAGGATTGTTTATTTTGGGGTCAGGGATCTTCTGAATTGCCGTTTAATTTCAGCTACAGGTTCTTAATGAGTATAGCAAAAGCTGCATTGGTACTAAACATACGCTTTGAATAAAGCTTTTATGCCAACACCTTATATAAATCTCTGACCAGATTGTCAAAATGAAAAAAATCTCTTTTCATCTCAAAATCTGAAGGGAAAAATAAAAAAAGCCTAGATTAGGTAACGCTAATAATCCCCCTATACTTCAGAATCCAATGGTTATTCAGCCTCAAAGGATGCTCTTTTCTATGGCAGATTAAGATGCATGGGCCTTGCTAATGTTGTGATTGCAGCTTTCTTAATAATTATGGACATATGGTTTTATTATGTGTTTTAATTGATCAAAATTTCACTGTTCACAAATGTGGATATTTATTCCCATATAGCACTTTATTTAAAAAAAAAAAAACCAAACACTGGAATCATAGAATCTCCTGAGTTGGAGGGGATCATCAGGATCGTTGAGTCCAACTCCTGGCCCTGCAAAGGACACCCCAAGAGTCACACCATGTCCCTGGGAGCATTGTTCAAACATTTCTTGAACACAGACAGGCTTGGTGCTGTGACCACTGCCCTGGAGAGCCTGTTCCAGTGCCCAGACACCCTCTGGGGGAAGAACCTTTTCCTGATATCCAACCTAAACCTCCTCTGACTCAGCTTCAGGCCATCTCCTCAAATCCTGTCTCTGCTCACTAGAGTGAAGAGATCAGTGTGTGACCCTCCCCAGGAAATTGTAACTGCAGTGAGGTCTCCCCTCAGTCTCCTCCAGCTGAACAGACCAAGTGCCCTCAGCTGCTCCTCACAGGGCTTCCCCTCAAGGTCCTTCACCATCCTCATGGCCCTCCCTTGGACACTCTCTAACGGCTTAGTGTCTTTCTTATATTGTGGTGCCCAAAATTGCACACAATATTCAAGGTGAGGCCACACCAGAGCAGGACAATCATCATTTTTATATGTATAACTTTATATCTCACTGTTTTTGCGTAGTGTTATCAGAGCTATTTTTGCATATATATGCATCACCTATATGTACAAAGAGAATGTCTCTGGTCAAGATTGTCATTTTAGCATTTGAAGATATGTACAAAATTAACAGATTTCTTAAGTCCTCATCCAAGAAGAATCCTGTTTGCTTTTGCTTCTGAACAGAGAATACATTTTTTTCCCATACTGTATATATATACAAATGGTGCAAGAAAAATTTAAACGTATTTATTTCTGATGCTGTGAGTATGGAAAATTAACATTGAATTTAACAGTTAACTTCATATCCGTTGACCATTAGCCCCATAGGTTTTGTTTTTTTCTATTATACAAGTATTTACTCCCCTTTACACCTTAATTCAGGATTCAAAATTTTGTACATATCTTCTGTTGTCTTAATTGGGAGATGCAAAAAAAATCTGCAAGATTAACTATGCAGGGACATGTGTTCAAGTAATCTTAAAAAGTTACCTATTCCAATGACATTTTCTGTACTTCTTCACAGGAGAGAGGAGATAATTTTGCATCTGTGTAGAAAAAACTAATAACTTAGGTGTTTTTATAATTTTTTTTCTAAAACGTGAATGCACTCAGAAAATTTTTATGACAGAGTGAAAAATTTAGTGATGAATATACATAACTTACAGAATAGAAACATACTTTGAAACATGGTGTGATAGTCTTGAGAACATGATACAGGACAGAGTTCTATTTTCTAATACATGCTTTTTACCTTTTTTTCTTTGTTGTTTGGGGTTTTTTTCTGTTCCATTGAAAGGAATTTAAAAGGCTGTATGGTTGCGAAATGACTTCATCAGAGAAGTGAAGCTTTCTTGGTATAGTCCAAATGAAGATTTATTCCCTAATTTAAACTTCTGTCCTCATTGTCACTAGAAACTGCTTTTCTGCACATGTTCCTGTTTTAATTTTGGATAATTTCTAGTTCACCATTCAGTCAGGCAGCCCAGCTTTAGAAATAATCGCAGTTATGATGTCACACTGCTCCTCTCTTTGTTAGTTATATTATGTATAATTTGTGCTCTGTATGAGACTATCACAGTTCATCTTGTCTGCAGCTGGTTTTCATCATCAATAAAATCTTAAGTTTTATTTCAAATATAAATACCCATAATTAGAATGGAAAAACCCAAACCCTGTCCTATAAGGAATTCTAAATAAAGAATGATGAATGGCTTAGCAACTGTAAAGTTCCATTTACAATTCAGACTTAAAAGCAGTAAAAATAGGAGGAATTTACTTCCATTCTTTCGTGTAGGCATTTGTGAATCTATGTCCAGAACCATCACGACTTCATGATCCACCTTTGAAAATTCACCATTGTGTATTTTGGTACCATCTACTATAGATGATGCTGGAGAATGCTGAAAAGATGCAAAGATACATCTACTTTTGGTGCTTTAGCTTTGTTTTTTGGTTTTGATTTGGTTTTTTTTCTGTGTTCTGACATAGTCCTTTTCATTATTGTGTCATTTACAATGCCCATGAGTCAATTCCTTTATTTTGTCATTTACAATTCCCATGACAGAATCTCCCCGGTCTTAGAAGACATTTCTGAGCACCTCATTATTTGAGGGAATAATTGCCCTTCTTTAGATCTGTGACTAAGGCCTAAGTCTGCTATCTGTTGTCACCTAATATAGAGGAGCTTCTCCTGAAGAAAAGGTGGAGCACTTAAGTGGGGCTTATGCTTTGACTTGCTTCCTGGAGATGTCTGTTTCCATATTCTTAGTCAGATATGTACAAGGATGTAATTTAAATGATGGGTAAGATGTGTGCTGAGGTTCTGGCATATGTTACATTTGCTATTAAAAAAATCTGTTATAGACAACCACTTCTTTTTGGTTTATTGTTATGTATGACTTTAGACAATGAAAGCTGTGTTAACGTTTTTGCGTGTGGGTTGATGCCCTAAAGATTGTTATAAGAGGAGAAATGAAACAGTATTGAAATTGCCTTATGTATTGTAAAATTCGTACTAGGGAGATAGAGATTGCACATTTTCCTTAAAAAACATTCAATCTGAGTCTGACAGAAGTGCAGGGAATGGATAAAAAAATGGGGGAAGAAAAGAATAGGAAAACAGAAAAGACTGTCACATAGTAGTCAGATAAGATTTTTCATCTATGCACTTGCACTGCACTTTTCTTCAACACAATTGAAAATAATTCAGTGAATGAAGCTACTAGGAATGAAGTGGGTATTTCCAAGTGCCAGTCAACAGAAAAATGATAAAAATGTTGCAGAGCCTAATGTTGGTGTGCAGAACTAGAAAGTGAAATAGCAGTGTCCTTTGTATTCAATTCAGCTAAGTCTCCTGTAGTATTTAAATACTTGCATATTTTTAAGAAGTTCAATGAGAACAAAATGTCGAAGCCCACATAGGTCAGAGTTTTATAGTATGAAACCACATAATTCCAAGAAAACCGTGCATTATCGTTTATACAGACACTACTGTAAGCGTCTTTCTGTGCATTTGATATCATGGCAGTATCATCTGCTCCTGTCAAAGGAATTGTTTGCAAACTTACTTACTTCTAAACTCTCAGTTATTATTTGAACTCATAAGAATAAATGTCATGTGAAGTTTAAGTATAAGGCATAGTATTATTATTGAGGCAAAGAATTTGGAAATCATTACACAAGTGAACATTATGACACCTACTTCATTGATGTATGTTAAGTGGCTACAATACATTAATCTCCTTAATATTGGAAAAGACAAAGGATGATTTCTGACTTTCTGCAGAACTAGTGAGTAGTAGTTCCATGGCTGATAATGTTTCTTTTACCCACTCTACTCAGGCTGTCCTCTGCAGGACTGCTTCTGCACTGACACATGTCAGAAATGCTCAACAAACTGGTTATCATACGCTTGAGCCATTAAAAAAGTCCAGCACTAGGCAATATAAATTCATAGGATAAGGTCAGTAAATTTTACCTACCCTTTATGTTTCTCTTCCTTCAGGAACAGCCATGGTAGCACTGCTATCCCTTCTATTAGCAACAATATTTGGAAATCAGAAAAAATTCCTAATTTGACACCTGTTTCTATTGCTAAATAGATTTTAGGGATTTCTTATGCCTTAGAAAGCTCTTATAGCATGCAAAAATGTGAGAAATGACAAGGGTTGTAAGTTATACCAAGCTCTCAAGTGAGCTGTAATTAGTTGCCATCTTTGCAGCTCCAAGGTAAAATTGCACAGCTAAAAAGTGAAGTGAAGAAAGTGTTATCTGGATAAAATGTTGGTGACTTTAATAGTCTCCCTTCAAATAAATTTAGAGTTCTGATTAGGCTGATTGAGATACACAGTTTGGATGTGTTTGGGATGCTCCACATGTATAAGTACATGCATAAACATCAGTAAAATCTTATGAAAGAACAAAGAGGATTCTCATGCTAGAGTGAAGTAAAATTAAAGACTAAGAAAGTAATTTTAGCCTGGTTGACAAAAATTAGTTATAAGCTTGTAGTATCCTGTTACGGACATACTGCTTTCCAAGGCAAAATTTCTTTAAAGGTTTCCCAGAAAGTCTTGATCCAGATAGGGCTGGTTAATACAGGAGTGGTATATTAATTAAAGAAAATTTCCAGCTGACTTATACAAACCAGACAATATTGAGTACAATCTTGAATTTCGACACTGTCCCACATGCCTGGATGGCTGCACACGAGGACTTGTGTCCATGTGGAGCCCAGAGAAGAGTGGTGTCCCTCAGGGGTGGGTACTGTCTCCTGTTCAGCATCTTTGTCAGTGAAGAGGTCAGTGGGATCGAGTGCCACATAATTGTGCTACATAACATAAGCATTAGAATTCAGGATATCTTTCTCTGCCTATCTGCACAGTGCAGTCTGGTTTATATTGAGAGATATAATTAAGTTAATAGGAAAATAGTCCTTTCTACCTCCAACTACCTTTAGAACATTTTAATCCACATACATGTTCAGGATGTTTACGGGTAGAGTGTTGATTTCTGCAGATTTTTAGTTCCTTTTCACATTATGTATGTCTTTTACTGTTGTCTGTTTCTCTCTCTTTTTTTTTTTTTTTTAAAGGTTTTCCAGGCTTTAATCATCTAGGAAACCAAACACTGATATCTTACCTCCATTTCAACATATTCCTCTCCTGTATTTTTCCAAGAGATAGGAAGGAGCTGCATGGCTGGCTTTTGCTCACAGTTCCCTCAAAGCAAGGCAAGTCCCTTCTGATATGTGGGTTTCCAGGTACCTTTCTAAATCTAAAGACAGATGGGAAATAGAGTTGTAAATTGTTCTTCTTCCTTTCCTCTCACTACCCAGAACAACTTCATAACTGATAGTCTAGCAGAATTAAAACTTTCATTAGCAGTGGTAAAGGGAATGACGGAACACAAATATCTGTTGTTTTTTATAAACTATCTTTTAGGATTTTTATGAACTCTCATTGTATGCAGAGTTCAGCTATCATCATGTTATCGGAGATGCAGCTCTTGGCAACAGACAAGAGACACCAGTACATACACTGAACTCATTCATTCTGCCTATTTGTGCTGAATGTGTTCTTCTTATGTGAAAAGACGTAAGATATTGCGTGAACACTCATCGATCAAACTCAACTTGCTACAGTGTAGGCTGTTCTATTTCACCTTAGAGACAAGTTTATCTTAGCACACATAGTCCCACGAAAGCCATCTTAGCGCCCAGCTGTTCAGTTCCTGTTTCCACTGCAGTGTGAACATTTTTTTGCCTTTTATTTTTAATAATTTTGAAATTCCTTCTACTTCATCTTCCTTGTGCTGCCTGGACACAATACAGCTGATAAGATGCACTGTTTTCTTAGCAGGTGCAGGAAATCATCAGGAGAAACTGGCTAGAGAAATATTGCTTTCATTTAACATCATCATTTCTACAAGAGTGTATGAATATTTTAGCCAGCAAAAGACAAGGATGACAAACAAGCTCTTTTTACCTTGCCCTGTAAAAATGGCAAGTGACTGTTTTAAGGAGTGCAAATTTTATCTAGTTTAAAAAATCAAATCCAAAACACACCAAAACATTTTTCCTAGAATGAAGGAGTTTAAAATATCTTCAAATTTTATTTATACCATAGAAATTTCCTATTTTTCCCACATTTTCCTACTATTCTTTCAAGCTTTAGAACAAATTGGGAAAGTAATGTTCAAATACAAGCCACTTGAAACCATGCAGTATTTCTATACATTAGAGTTTCATCTTATGTTTTCCAGGTTTGGTCAATATTAGTGATTGGTAAACAATATAGATACTAAAATGGAATATCAAACTGTGACTGATTCTCAATCCTCTTGAAAGTAATAATTTTAAGTCAAGATTCTGGATATGATGTGAAATACCTCTCCACCAAAAATGCAGAAGAATTGCAATGGGAAAGGCTTGGACCTGCATTCAGTTACAAACTCCCTGAGAGCCCATATAAACATTACTTTCCTATCTTTGTTATAAAGGTCATACTTCCATCAGCACCCTCAGGCAGTTGGAAAGCAGAGAGTGTGCCCACAGGTCAGAGATTTGCCTAGGACTGAAAACACCAGTCTGCAGGAAAAATGAACGTTTCATTCTCAGAATAGCTGGTGTGTACGTGTGCACACAGAAGATTTAGCCTGCACCACATATTGTCAGTGAAGAAAAACAACTGGTTTTCTTCAGGAGACTATCTCTTTGATACTGTTTTGTGAATCAAATTTCATATGGATTTGAAATCCTTAATGTGAATTTATGGAGACACACTGAACAAGTTCATGTCTTCAGCTCATTTAACCTTCTACTGGGGTTTGTAAAATGAGTTTATCAAGCATGATATGATGTCTAAATGCCTTTTAAACATTTTTAAAAGTTATGTCAGTCGCCAATATGTTTAAAAAAGTGAGATACGGAAATCAAGTTCTCTGAAGTTAGGAAATGACAGAATTTAAATTCAGTGTAACCTGAATTTTAACACTTTAAACTGCATGCAGAAACTGTTTCATGTCTGAGACTTTCAAATTCAGTCTCCTGATAGCACTGATTCCCAGCAACCTATGCTCTTCTCTCTTTCTCAGAGTGGTGATGCAGGCTTTTAAGTGACCTCCAGCAATAATTCTAGATTTACTTTATGCTTGTTTTCTTTCATATTATCACAGGCATTTTTTTAAATTACACCTTCTCTTGTGAGTAAATATTAAGTTCTTTTTCTCTTGTACAGTCATGACTGGGGACCGAAAGTAATACACCATTGTTTATGTGAAATTATAAAATATAGCAGAAAACATAGAACTGGCAACATCAGTTCTCGTGTTTCCTGCATTATCGTTTTATTTTCAAACGTAATGGTATTTTAATATAGATACTTTTTTAGAAATTTGATGGGCAGGTTTTATCATGGTGGAGATGTTAGATGAAAAAAACTATTACAAGGGCATGTGTATTCTCTTATATTGTGAAATAGGACATGATACCTGTGTATACGCTTAGCTCGATCAATAAGGCTGTGTTTGACTTTTGTTCTAAAAAGGGAATACTGCTATCTGATCTTCCTTTTTAAATACTCTAGATTTTTTTTTAAATATCTCCAAAATATAAGCTCTTAATATTTGAATTGAGGTGTGATTTGCTTAATGGGAAGAAATTGAGGAATCTAATAGGATTATATATTTTAAAGATTCCCTGGGAGGCTTATTTTGGTTAATTCCCTCTTTCTCTTCCAACTGCTGTGTCCTGTGAAGGCATTGTGAAGATGCATGATTTTCTTTCAGAGAGGAGAAAAATGGCCAAATGAGATTAGGTTAATGGGTTTCCCTTTATCCAGCTGCAGTCTTCTCAAGAGACTTGATTGATATTTTGCTGTTTTCACATTCTATTACAGTCCTTGCCATTTGAATGTTCACCATTTTAATGTCTTGAATACTCTGTAAATTATAACATAGGTACTCCCACCTTATCTATATACTGATTTTTGCTGGACCTATCAATTTTATCTTTCTTTAATCTGTAACTTTACTAACTACTTAAAAAGTGAAATATAGGACCAATCAAACCTTAAAAATATTTAAAACAAAGCAATGATTTAATCTATTGTCTTTCACAGATAGTATGAGGTTCTATACCCCAGCCCTGTTTTAAATGATGCTGGGAAGATTTGTGTGAACATATTTATCTGCTAGTTTTGTTTTGGTTTTTAGCGAGCTTGGTTTAAATAAATACCTTCTTACTGAGGTGAGACTATTCTCTTATTGTGTACTGTTCTGTTTCTCTGTCCCTGGGATAAAGGAGATATAAATGAAAAGTGAGAGTGTGGAAGAGCCATCATGACCCCTAACTTATGGAATAAGGGTTACTGAGGCAAAAGGGGAGGTAATGGGAGCTAACAGTGTTAAGGATATATGCTGGAGCTGGATTGTCCAGAGAGGAAAGTGGAACAAAGGAAAACTCCAGGAAGAAGAAAGAGAGGGAATGTGAGTGGAAGAAAGAGAAAATTTTCCATTCCTTTCAAGCTTGAGAATAACCCTGCTTACATGCTTTTCTCTTCTTAGCAGTCAGTTCTACCTCGCCTTCTTCCCTTTCCTTTCCCCTTTCTCCTTCCTCTTTTGCCTTTGGAGGGGATGTAAAAAAGAAAAGAAAAAATGAAAAGCGCAGAGGGAAAAGCAAGAGTGTAATTTTCTTCGTTAACTCCAGGACTGTGTAGATTGCTTCCCCTTTCAGGTGATGTGCTTAGTGTTGTTCTGTAATTGCCCACTTGTCTGCATTTTTCATTTTGTCAGTAGTTGTGATGAGATAAAATTGGGAAGAGGGGATGACCTATATAACTGGTTTGAATTCTGTCTGTAAGTCATCATGTTTCTTGTATGTGTAAATGTATTTTGTATAAATTGGAATGTATCATGGGAAGAAGTTGCCAGACAGAACTCAATGAGCACAGAAACTGATTTCATCGTTAAAGCAGTTCAATGTTAGAAATTGCTCACGTACACTAAGAATGAAATGTTCCTGAACGCATGGCCTGGCTTTTTAAGAACAGCAATTTTTTTTTTTATTCATAATCATTCTCGTTCTCTTTTTGGCCCATATTGTGCGGGTTCTTGGGTGGGTTTTTTTAATCAGTGCGGAGAAAGTTGAAAATGCTACTGAATCTGAATATTAGGCTTACCCGAAGTGAACAGCCACAAAAGATATTAGGTGATACAGACTTGAGCCTGAAATACTAAATGAAGTGTGCCTCTTTTGTCGTCAAGAAAAGGTAGGTTTTTGAGGTGAAGGTAAACTGTGAAGCAGTAGAAAATACACCATTAAGTTTAATATCTTATAATTAGTAAGAAAATTATGTCCACCTAGCAGTTTCAGCATTTTCGGAAAACAAATCAACAATATGAACAAGTTGGAGATAATTATTTTTCGTTATACCTCTATTTCTATGGTTTTAATTCAGGAATCCATGTTGGCTCATACTGTGGTTCTGTCCTACTTTAGTAGTCAGGTGGTTGATTTTTTTTCTTCCACATCTTTGATTACACCTCCATAAAAATGAAAGGAGCCTCATCAGATTTTAGTTTGTCTGGGAACTTTTCCTAGCTCTTGAACCTGAATGAATATTTAAGCAACTCATAATGCAACAATTGTTATTCCAAGGGAAAATAAAAGCAATACTCTTCTGAACATCACTGTCACCTGATGGAAAGGTAATGGTACCTCTGCAGAATAGAATAAAATCAAATCCTAATTGTTTTGGTCAATTCGACTTGCCAGCAAGTCATGCTTTAATCTCTGTATAAATTATAAGCCTTTTCTCTGTTCAAATTCCTTTGGGATCGCTGTCTTTGACTTCTGTCTATTTAATGCAGCTCAGCTAGCGAGTGCTTTTGGATAATGTCATGATATTTCCATTAAAGAATTCAAAGTTGGTGAGAAGAAATGTGTCAAGCTGCTGTTATTCAGTCGAGATGAGTTGCAGCATAAGCCTGTGCTTTGGCAAATTCCTCAAGCACTGTAAAGGATGTTAGTGAATAAACTGAGGTGCAGGATCCAAGGACAAAGCTGTTTGCCTTGAGTACCGATCAGGGTAAACTGTAATTCCAATTACACCAGGGTAAACTGTAATTCCAATTTCTGGTGCTGGTGGCTGATGAAGAAGAAGAATATACCAGTGATTGCAGTAGTTTTTGGGAAGGAGTTCAGCATGTAAGGGAAAGACAGAAGTTTTAGCATCAATTATTTTTTTCCGAAAGTTAGGTCATGGGAAAATTATGGATTCATGAAGTTACAGTCTTGGTTTGCTCTTGATTAAGCATCTCCTGCTTTTCCTTTTTTTCTAGTCCTAAATATAGTATACAAAAACATTCTCTATAGTGAGGCTGCTAAGTATTTAGTCTAGCCCCTACTTTACAAAATGTCTAATTTTCTCAAAGACCACTACTCTTTTGATTTTCTCTTTATGCAGGAAATATGAGGAAGCTCATGATATTGTGAAACAGGGTTGAAAATTGCCATCAGTATCAAAAGACTAGAATGTCATTATAATAAAAACATTTAAATCCCTCAAATACTTGTGGAGTTGGGTAGTTTAAACACATAGTTTCAAGTACAGACTAGAAGAAATTATGTACAACAGTTTGAGATGCAGATCGTTCATTGGTTTGTTCAGTCTAAAGGCTCAAAGATTTTAGTATGGGAATTTAAAATTAAAAATGAAAAAATTCTTTTAAAAAAGGTATTTCTAACCACCTTTTGTAAAAGCCCTCCTGAATACATGTATAGGCACCCTAGAGTTCACACAAATCCTGCTATTTATCAATCTGTTTGAATGACCTTGAAATGCTGTCATCCTGACTCCAATCAGCTATATTCCTGGAGAGAAGGGGGAAAGAGCTGGAGGGGACATAGTGGAAAATGCATAAGTAAGAAGGAAAAAAATAAGAAAAATGCTCTTTTCTGGGGAGCTTGAGTTATAAGATTAGATTATAGCTAGCAGAATCAAGGGCACATAGGCATGGCACATGATGATTATGATTTATGGGAGCATTAAAAGGGAAGAAAATCAATATATATTCTAAAAGTTCTGTTTTGCTAAGATTAATCTAAACCCCCTCCTTGGGTTTGTGATGACAGAGGAAGGCTGTGTTGATAAGAACTTTTCCTTTTTTCCCTACCAATAGTTTCAACAACTGTTAATGTACAAATCCAGTTTTAAAAAATGAAGCTTTTGTAGTCTTTCATTTTTAAGTATAAAAGCCAGTAGGTACAATTTGCAATAAATTTGAGGTCAAATGTGACATTAGATAGACATCTTCTACAAATAAACAAAGTTATAATGAAGTACATGACGATACTATTAGCAGGATACAAAACCAAAAGATCAGTCTCTGCACAAAAAGAATATTCTCCCTTCAACTCTTTCTGCCAGTTATCTTCTTTGTTTTGAAGTCTGTAGCAAAGTGGTGTCTTCAGCTGAAGGTCTATGCTGTTTTTACGTATATAACTTAGTGCACTGTAGTTCTAATCAGATGTTTGTAGCAAGTTAAAAACTGTATCATAATTTTTGTCTAATGAATGGTATATATTGATTTGATACCATTTTCTTCTGTGGTTGTCCAAAAAGATTTCTTCTGACACTTTGTTATTTTGAAACATATATACACAAGTATTTTGTTCTAATAATATTAAATCCATTATTTCTAGGGATTATAGAAAAGAAAGAAATGCAGTAATAACATAAATGTAGCAAACAAGCCAAATGTCTCTCTCCATCTTCCCCATCCTATTATTGTCATACAAACATAATCAGGACTAGGACAGGTAAAGACACACAATTAAGACTCTTCTGGTTCATGAACACATTGACTAGAAATGGTAAATGCATTGTATACTTTTTCTTAGGTGTCCATGCAGTCCTTGGTCTTACCTTACTATTTTAAAATACTACCTTTGAGCTGTGGGGGTTTTTTAAACCACTCCTTTTAAAACAAAAGCATAAAAACAAACAAACAAAACTTAACCAATAGCATCCTAAAAACAGACAGATGAAGGGGTATTTCACTGAATTAATTTTGTTCCTGGAGGACTAACTTCTAGTCAGAGAGTAGAGTTTGCAAAGAACACCTATCAGAGTATCTGCTGTAAAATAGAAACCAGTTAATGGGAACATCTGAAGGAGAAACAAATGATGGGAGAAGTTAGATACCCCTCACCCCCATACCACCTCCAAAAACACCCCCTTACATTATGGGATGTTCTACCCACATGGAAAAACCTTCTTTTCCATAGTTCTGTATTTATTTAAGAGGTACATTGGCTCTTAAATATCTCTGAAATTAACTGCAACTCCTCAGAATGGCTGTAGGTATAATTATAGATTGAAGAACCATAATTACTGCACTGCAGAATCTTAAGAAAAAATATGAACTATGAAATATCTTTACTAAGTTTACTTCTGAAAAAAAAATTCTGTATGTTTGTATTTATTAATAGTATTTAAAATTCAAATATACCTATAAATGGCACTAAAAGTTGTATTGGAAGAGTAGTAGTTGTATTGGAAGAGGTAAATAATGAATAAAGTTCTATATGCCAAGGTACTGCAAAATTCTCATTAGAAATAATTGCTTTGTGACTATCAATCAGTGAAACTTTGCAATATTTCTATGAATAGAGAAGTGATAATCTGTTGCTTCATTTCAACTACTTTGTTAGTATGAAGTCTGTTTGATGAAGCCAATGACAATATATGGAAAGGAAATAAGAAGTCTGTGTTACCACTTCAGTCTTAGAAGAACACAGTAATTAGATAGTGAGAGTTTGATTTTGTTTATAAAACTCGTTTAGATACTAACTCTAAAAATGAATCTCACTTCTCTTTTAATATAATTATTTCTTCAGAGCTCATGTATATCTTTACAACTAAACCAAAATTCATGAGTAGGGTAGGCTAAAGGAAAAGTGTATGTTAAGTTATACAGTAAGGAGAAAGGACTGTTTATGGCATAATCCCTCTCCAGACAAATACTGCAGTTATTAAAAGATGCCTGGAAGCAGAAGTGTAGAAGACTCTCATATTTCACAATAAATGTGTAGTTGAATTCACGGCATGCTAGAATCCATGAAGAACAGGCAGAGGGTAAGGGCTCAATGCAAGTGTGTACCTTTCTTTGAGTTCCTTCAACAACAAGAATGCAGTTACTCAGTAAGGGAGCATGGAATAGGCTTCCATACCTTTCAGTTTTTTGAAATCATTGTAAGTATTTATTTTAAATGAAAAATAAAGAATAATTTCAGGTTAAAACTTAGTCTTAATAAATGTAAAACCCAAATCTTGTAGCTTGTCCAAGAATGATTATTCAACGTATGTGTGATGGTATTTGGAGCAGACTTGTAATTAATTGCACAAACTTTGAGAAAATGTGAAACTAGAATTAAAAAAAAGAACATTAAATTGTTTTACATTATGAACCATGGACACTCATCAACTTTCCTGGTGTTCATATTTCTGTTACAGTAATTCTCACTGTGTTTAGCTTTTTAATTTTAAAATCTTCCTTAAAGATTACAGTTTCCTGAAGAATGACTCTTTTTATTTTAAAAGCAGCAGAATCAAGATATTTTTGTTTGCTGAAATTAGTAACTGATGTCAAGTATTTGAAAGGAAATGTATAAAAATGAATGAATACTTCTTCCATATATGTTTATTTGTTCTTCTCTTTGGTAGAAATTATATCTGACCAACTAATTCATCATTAATTCTTTCACATAAGTTATGGTTTAATGTTTATTATGTTTGCAAGTTTCAGTGAACATAAGGTTTAATTTTAAATGAAACCATTAGAATGTGTGAGTTATTTTCAGTCACTGTGAGTGTATTTGCATCTCCTTAAATTTACCATTCTTAAAGGATGTAATCTGTGTGAGAGAGAAAAGGAACTATTTTCAACTGTAGCATAGAGAAAAACCCATCCTATGGGGACATGCTTCAACATTTCCATCTGTTTGAGACTGACAGATTGAAAAATCTCTTGCCATTTTTGAATACTTTTGTCAGAGAATAATTGAAATTGTCTGTTACACAACCTTCAAGATCAAATAGTGACATATTTAGAGTCTATTTTGTTATCCCCCGCCATAGATGGTAATATTAAAGGAAACATCCATTCTGATTTTCTTTTAATTTACTGGCAGAGTAGTGTTTCTCCCTCTGAATTTTACCATCATCAGCTGGCACTAACCAGGCATTTTCAAGTTTTACCTCATTCAGTGTACATTTTACATAATTCAGATCACTTTCTACACATTCAGTAATGCAATTCTGTATTTTTTGGTACTTCTAGATAATTTAATTGATAAATTGAAAGTAATGCACTGAACAATTAATTATTCCATTTTGAACTCTGAAATAACAAGAAACTATTCCAAAGACTTTGATATTTCCATTTGTTAGGAATATGTGACCAGATAAAATCATGACCAATACCATTCCTGCTATAATACTGCTAAACAGTGATTTCCTGAGAATATAGTGTTGTCAAGAATGACTACAGATATTACTTTCCTACTGTTCTCTAAGCCTAACTGAAGGAATAGAGGAAGGAATTGAGAATTTAACATAAAAATGTGTTACTGAAATACTAATTATTGAGTGAATAAACTTTGAAACCAGAGTCCTAAGCAGATTTAAGATTTACATTTCTAGGTCTTACAGGCCTTTCATTTCTAAGAGTTCACTTGGAACATGAGTGAAAGTAAATAAGTTTCCTACAAGATATAATGCCATTGAGCTTGATCTAAGGTGGATTTTTTTCATCTTGAAACTTATATTGCTAAAGACAGCAAATAATAAAATGCAGAATGCAGAACTGCTTCAGTGTCCTTGTTACATTTATCACAAGTACCTTTTAAGATAAACAATGGAAAATGTGACTAAAAATTTGCTTTAGGAACAAACTACCAGCTCTGGTGAAATGAACTCTTGAGTAAACCTGTAGCTTTGTAGACTACAAAATCATGAGTATTCTAATGTTTATATTGGTCTTGCGTTTCATTTCCACTTTGCGGATGGTACTGTGTTTTGTTTTTTCTCTTTTTTCAGTTCTCTCTACTGTACACTGGGATAACCTGAAAGAAAACACTTTAGTCTTATGTATTTCCTATTTGAATACCAGTTTGCATAAATTATGAGCTAAATATTTCATTTGTCGCACTAATAAGGGCAGACAATGACATAATACAAAAGCCTATGGTATAAGATACATTAATTTCTTATTGTCTTAGCAGAGACATTGACTTATGTTTTGAGTACCTATAATGCTTGTGAGAGCTACTGGATAAATATGCTTGGATACTACCACAGCTTTTTGGCAAATGGTTAATTTTTGACAATGGTTAATCACAAGAAGAGAACATTGGAAGCAGAAGGGGACGTCCATTTTCACTGCAAGCATCTTAATTATATTTTAGGGTAAGACAGTCCACATGCAAGATCAATCTTTAATCTGATCTGTTCATATTGTTTAGCGGAATGCATCTTGAGTATCAAGGCATCAGGTTAGAAGATACTACAAAAATTAAAGGAATTAAGATGATTACTTGATTAAAAAAAAGTTCCTGCATACTTTAATATATTAGTTCTAGCCAAAATTGTTATCTTCCACTCACAAGTGAAAAAAACTCCAATCAAACCAAACAAAAACCAGAACCACAAACAAAGAAAACAGAATCAGTAAAAAGTGGCAAGAATGTTGACACTATTTTATGACAAAAGTTGGTATTTTCCTTCCAGTTAAATGTACATTG
Organism: Corapipo altera; assembly: GCF_003945725.1. Lineage (NCBI taxonomy): Eukaryota > Metazoa > Chordata > Aves > Passeriformes > Pipridae > Corapipo > Corapipo altera. The sequence goes on along the minus strand of NW_020884944.1, from coordinate 2,827,131 downwards.
CTATGTCAGCTTCTAGATTTCAGGTAAGTGCAGAACAAATGAGACAAAGAATGGAACAAAAAGCCAGGGAAAATGAATCATGGTCAGTTTGTTCCCTGAAGCTGATGTAGGATGCCAACAGTGACAACTTCATTTGCTGTACTTCATTGATGACCTGTCAGTATTGCTTTTGGGACAGAGATCTAGATGTAATGACCGTGCTGAAGATGGTTCTGTTTTTTTATTCCTGCTTTGTATTTACATAAAGAGAGGATAAACACTCAAGGTCAGGCAACCTGATCTAGTTGAAAGTGTCCCTGATCACTGCAGGGGGGTTGGAATAGTTGACTTTTAAAGGTCTCTTCCAACTCAAACCATTTGACGATTCTGTGATGGCTTTCCAGATGCAAACAGAGCAAAACAGAAGAAGAGGCCTGAGTTCCAGGCTTATTCCTGCTAGTCCTGCTGCACTGTGTTACATTATTGGGGAAGATGTCCTCAAGAAGAAAAGTTGTTTTCTTCCTGATTAGTTAGCACATCAGTTGAAAATGAGATTTGTGTGAGCCATTGCAGAGAATGCTGTATGGAGACAGTTGCTGTTATGACCTTAATCATTATACTACTAGGTAAAAAAGGTATAATATATGCATATGCACAGAGCAATATTTTGTTCTGTAAGTACACACTTGTGATAATGATAAACTCAATAAAACTGTTTTTTTGATAAAGTTTTGGTTTTTTGATGACACATATGGAGCTAAATCGGGCTCCACATTTTGCTGTTCTTCTCATGTCTTGCATCAAAAATTCTGTGGATCACTAAGACAAAAAGATAAGTCATGCAAAATCTACTGTGGGCTTTGAAAGCCGTAACTATGGCTAGGCAGGTGAGACATAGACACTATATTGTGCTGTGATTTGCCACCTATATAATGACTGATTCCTGTATATGGCTTAACCCAGTAAGACACCAAACAACTTGTGAAAGATATTAATTCATTAATTAATGCTTAGTAGCTCAGTAAAAGTTTAAGATAATCCTCAATTTCTGTGTTAGGCTTTTAATACTTTAATAGAGAAGAAATAAGCACGCTACCCTTAGCAAAAATAGTCATACAAAAAGTTCATTACAATTTAAATAACTTCCCAATAAAAAAAAGAATAAGCATATATCTCATAGGCTGTAATTGTTTCAATATTTATTCTCTTTTTCTGCTTCTAATTCCTTTTGTTGTCTCCTTCAGAACCTTCCTAATGGCAATATACATAGCGGCAGTGGAATCTAGGCAAAATTAATTCTAGTTTTTCTTTACCAGTATCTATGAAACTTCCTATTTTTTTCTCCAAGGAAATTTGGCAGAACTAGTATTAATTTACACAGAAAAAATAATTAGACTGTATAGCTAAGAGGATTACATAAGTTAGCAGTGAATCCCTGAAAAAACATTTATGGACAAAGGATAATGTGTTGTAATTTTAAAATGTTACACAGTGCTCTGAGAAGCCTTCCAGGTTTGTTTTAATGGGTGTATAGGAGCTACAATTTTAAAATGTGCTCAGATGCATCTGATTTTATCACAGAATCATAGAATATACTGAGTTGGAAGGGACCCATCATGTCTGTTTAATATCTTTATTGATGATCTGGATGAGGGAGTTGAGTGTACCATTAGCAAGTTTGCAGATGACAGCAAGTTAGGGGGGTGTGTTGATCTGGCAGAAGGCAGGAGGGCTCTGCACAGGGACCTGGACAAGCTGGAGAGACAGTCTGATTCCAACAGGATGAGGTTCAACAAGGTCAAGTGCCGGGTCCTGCACTTTGGCCACAACAACCCCCTGCATCGCTACAGGCTGGGGACAGAGTGGCTGGAGAGCAACCAGGCGGAAAGGGACCTGGGAGTTTGGATTGACAGGAAGCTGAACGGGAGCCAGCAGTGTGCCCAGGTGGCCAAGAGGGCCAATGGCATCCTGGCCTGTATCAGGAACAGTGTGGCTAACATGCAGGGAAGAGATTCTTCCCCTGTACTCAGCACTGGTGAGGCCACAGCTGGAGTAGTGTGTCCAGTTCTGGGCCCCTCAGATCAGGAAGGATGTGGAGGTGCTGGAGCAGGTCCAGAGAAGAGCAACAAGGCTGGTGAAGGGACTCAAGCACAAGTGCTATGAGGAGAGGTTGAGGGAGCTGGGGTTGTTTAGCCTAGAGGAGACTGAGGGGAGACCTCAACTCTCTACAGCTCCCTGACAGGAGGTTGTAGCCAGGTGGGGGTTGGTCTCTTCTCCCAGGCAGCTCTAAGTAAGACAAGAGGACATAGTCTTAAGCTCTGCCAGGGGAGATTTAGGTTGGATATTAGGAAGAAATTCTTTACAGAGAGAGTGATCAGACATTGGAATGGGCTGCCCAGGGAAGTGATGGATTCACCGTCCCTGGAGGTTTTAAGATGAGATTGGATGTGGCACTTAGTGCCATGGTCTAGTAACCACAGCGGTGTTGGATCAAGGGTTGGACTTGATGATCTTGGAGGTCTTTTCCAATCCAGTTGATTCTATGATTCTGTGATCATCGAGTCCAACTCCTGGCCCTGCACAGGACACCCCAAGAGTCACACCATGTACCTGAGAGCATTGTCTAAACAGTTCTTGAACTCTGTCAGTCTTGCTGCTGTGACCATTTCCCTGGGGAACCTATTCCACTGCTCAACCACCCTTTAGGTGAAATACCTTTTCCTGATATCCAAGCTAGACCTCCATTGACTCTGACTCATGATCAATATATTTGTGAAAACAGATCAAACTTCAGGTTTATTGTTATCTTGTGTGCTCACTGTATGGCATGTACCATGGAACTGAAAGTAGGGCTAAGCTGCATCTTTGTAGCAATACCACTCTGAATTTAGAGATATAAGTTCTTTCTTTTAGAGCTGTTACATTCATATAGGCAAAAAATGGTGAAAATGCTTAAAGTTTTAAATAGTGGAGGAAATACAATATACTGTGCTATGTGCTACTAGAAGAGAGTTGGAAGAGTTAGCTTATTCATGTTGCAGTCTATCTGCACTGAGAAGTGTAGTAAAAAATGGTCTTTCCTAGACCTCAATCATGTACAAAAAGAGTTAACCAGTCAAGGATTTATCTCATGAATTATACATGATAATAAGTAATCTCAAATCTCTTGTAGGCTGGAAATTGATACTAGGAGTCAGGAACTTCTGTGGACTTTTTCTGGATGTGAACAAAATTCAAGTAAGCAATTTGTAGCTGGCAGACAAAGTGATGTGTAAAGCAGTTACTTAATTTGACCTTGTTAATATCAACAATCTACTGAGCTCTAGGTGTAAAGTCACATTATATCTATCAATTAACTTCTGGATCCTGAATTTTTCAGTTTCAAATGCTGTATTGACTGTTCATGAAATCACAGAATATGCTGAGTTGGAAGGGACCCATAAGGATCACTGAGTCCAACTCCTGGCCCTGCACAGGATCATCCCCAGGAGTCACACCATGTGCCTGAGAGTATCATCTAAATTCTTCTTGAACTCTGTCAGGCTTTGTGCTGTGACCACTGCCCTGAGGAGCCTGTTCAGTGCCCAACCAGCCTCTGGGGGAAGAACCTCTTTCTAATATATAACCTAAACCTCTCCTGACACCTTCCAGGAATGGCCTTCCAACTTCAGGCCATTCCCTTGGGTCCTTGTCACTGGTCACCACAGAGAAGAAATCAGTGCCTTCTCCTCCTCTTCCCCTTACAAGGAAGTTGTAACTGCAGTGAGGTCTCCCCTCAGTCTTCTCCAGGCTAAACAGACCAAGTGCCCTCAGTTGCTCTTCGCACAGCTTCCCCTCAAGGCCTCTCACCATCTTCATTGCCCTCCTTTGGACACTCTCTAATGGCTTAATATCTTTCTTATATTGTGGTGCCCAAAACTGCCCCAGTATTCCAGGTGAGGCCACGCCAGTGCAGAGCAGAGTGGGACAATCCTCTCCCTCACCCGGTTGGCAATGCTGGGCCTGATGTCCCCCTGGACATGGTTGGCCCTCCTGGTTGCCAAGGCACTGATGACTCATATTCAACTTACCATTCACCAGGATCCCCAGGTCCTTTTGCCAGCATTGCTTTCCAGCATTTTCTGGATCAGTTTTCCATCTCATTCCCCTGTCTGTCCATACATCCAGTGTTGTCCCATGCTGATGTAGAATCTGGCACTTTACCCTTGTTGGACTTCCTATGGTTGGTGGTTGCCCATCTTTCTAATTTGTAAAGATCTCCCTGCAGGGCCTCCTGCCTTTGAGAGAGTCAACAGCTCCTGCCAGTTTTGTGTCATCTGCAAACTTGCTCAGTGTCCCTTCCAGTCCTGTGTCCAAGTCATTTATGAAGATGTTGAAGAGCACAGGTCCTAAGATGGAGCCCTGTGTTATCCCACTAGTGACAGGTCACCAGTCTCATGTCACCCCAGTCACTGTTACCCTCTGTGTTCGACCTGGGAGCCAATTGCTCATCCACCACATGATGTGTTTATCCAGCTCTGTGCTGGACATTTTGTCCAGAAGGATGCTGTGACAGTACCAAGAGCTTTACTGAAATCCAAAAAGATTACATCAACAGGCTTCTCTTGATCAGCTAGGTGGGTTACCTTGTCGTAAAAGGAAATCAGGTTTGATAAGCAGGACTTTGCTCTCCTGAAGCTGTGCTGGCTGTGACCAATGGCTTGTGTTGTCTTTCAGGTGTTTCTCAATACTTCCCAGAATAATCTTCTCCACAAATTTACCAGGCACTGAAGTGAGACTGACAGGCCTGTAGTTTCCAGGGTCCCTCTTCTTGTCCTTCTTGAAAATCAGGACAATGTTCACCACCTTCCAGTCAACTGAGACCTCTCCAGATTTCCAAAACCGCTCAAAAATGATCCCTAGAGGTGAATCACATCAGGCTCCACAGATTTGTAGGGATCCACTTGGAGAAGCAGATCCCACACAGTTTCAGGGTTGACTGGGATTTGATCATTCTCACAGTCATAGTCTTCTAGCTCAGGGCACTGAGATCCCCTTGGTCCATAATCCATTCTCCTGATCATAAAAACACTATACCTTAAACGGAATGCAAGTATTATAAATACAACATAAAGGACTTCTTGGTCTGTTGGTACAAAATGACTGAGAAAAGTATGACTTAGTAGATATCTCCAGTTTAGAGTCTATGAATTAAAATAAGGGTAGAATCGTGGTGTTCCATCTACATTGGATTCAAAGCTGAAGGGCTCTTCTCTTGGTGGGAGACACCTGCAGCCTTGTCTGGGAAAAGAACTTTGTCTGCATTAATGCTGGAAGCCATTTTTAGATGTTATTAGTTCTCTTTGTGGATGCATTGGGGTCAGAGATGTGCAAGGGTCATAATCCTAGAGCTGGTGATTAAAGTTATGGTTATGTTAAGTTTAGTCAAGATTTTACAGTAGGTAGGAAAAGTAAAAACAGGTGTTGCCTCATTGGAAGAAACAAGGAAAATACTGTAATGTTTCTTTAGCAGAAGTTGAAAGAGTCAGAAAAGGACAAGATAAGACAAAGATGTATGCACTTCAGGGTAGTGAAGAGACAGTTGCTGATGCTGGAAATCATACAGATAAGTCAGTAAAACAATTGTTTGGTGCATCTTATTGAGTCAACCCATGGGTCAGAAGAAGCAAAGACCTGTATTAACTCTCTAGCCTGAGTTAAGAAATATTCTCTATTCTTGGCTTCATCAGCATCAATGAGCATTGCAAGGATGAAATTCTGAGAAACACTATTATCATTGGATTTAGGTTAGGAAGGCATACAGGTGTGACCAGAATTCAGTTCTAGCTGGGAAGACTAAGGTACTTCAGGATTTAATTGAAACTAGGATATTGATTGATCCCAGGTAGCTGGAACTGCTGGCTGATAACCATTAAGATGAAAAAAACATAATAGTGCCCAATAATTTTTAATGACATGGAACAAAGTCCCTGAAGCAAGTCTTATCTGAAGATGAGAAAAAAAATCAATAGAGCAGCTTGATGAGGTTTGTTTGGGGTACTTGAGTGCACGGTCAGTTGTATTCTAAATGCCATAAATATGTTAACACCTCTCCAGAGATGAAATTGATATCTTTATTGCTAATCTCTAGGGATTTAATTTAGTTTATTATTTTATTGACTTTAAGAAAACTGTTACTTATATTTAAGTAAATATATCTGAATTATATTTATGTATTACTTTTACAAGATTAGGTCTGGTGGTCTGAATATCAAATGACAGTTTCTAGGCAGACTGCAAAAGGTCCTTGGATAATGGAATACTGATATTATTGTGTAGGCACACAGGTAGAGTTTTTACATGCCTGCAAACCCCTTAACAATCAGGTGTTGTTGATGAACAGCTGGAAGTTGGGGGTTTTGTTTCTGTGGCATTAGGAAGACCTTTCACATTTCCATTAAAACCTTTTAGAATCTTTGATCCTTTGACAATATCAAACAAATGATCAAATATGCTTTCTTGTGCAGGCTCTAATCTTTCTCTCTGTTTATCTTTTTAAAAAGTCTTTCATTACAGGTCTGCTTTTCTGGGGTATTTTTATCACATAACTGGAGTATGTCAATGATCAGCACGAGCTTCATTTCATTTCATTCTTCATGATAATCAACCTCTTGGCAAATGAGAAATTTCTAACATGTCTATGGTTTTGCAAATAATGCAAATAATGCTAGTCCTCTATTTACTTCAGGTGATGTTCTTATACTGCCTGTTACTCTTTTCTCTAGAATACATAATCTGCTTGCATATAATCATCTTTTTGCAGTTTTAAGAAATGTCAAATATTGTGCCCAATATCAAATGCACTGTGATGGTAGTCACTGTTTATAAAGACGAGACGTGTTAAATTGTAGAATCTTAGCAATATTTTCAGCTGCATGCTGCTCAAATGAAACACTGAGGACTTCATGAGACCAAAAATACAGAAATAGATGTCTCCTTTCTGGATGTGTCTATTTACGGTAGAAATTACGTAAGAATCCAGTACATAAAGATTAATTTTATTTCTACTTTTTTGGCATCCAAATTTTCTGAATTTGAAAAACTCCAGAGGATAAATTATTAGAACAATCTACTTTGTTAGAAAATCAAGCAAAACTACTGTTGGGTCTTTATTAAACCATATATCTTGCTTATACCTCAGTATGTTACCAGTTCTATCTGGAACGGTTTAAGAATGTTAATTGAACTTTATTAGTTTCCTAAGATAATACTGAATGCAAAACTAATCCTGCTGATTGACTACTATTGCAAGTTGTGTTGAAAACTTAGCCGGAGACTTTTTCCTCTTAATATGGTAAATGTTAGGCCATTCAGGCTTATGGATTGCTGAATTTGTCTTTTAAATTCTAAAACACAAAGTGAAACTTAAAGCAAAACTAGCACCATGTCTTTGAAAATTTCACAGTGCACATGCATGGAAAATTGTCATCTTCTCTTCAGGCTGCAAAATTTCAACAGTTTCCCTTGGGCAAACTTGAAACTGAAAAGGCCTATGACATAAATCCTAAATGTGTTTAGACATGTTAACCTGATAACAATTTTCCTGTGTGACTTTTGTTTTGTGTTAGTCTGACGAATTCCTTCAGTCTATCATAATTGTATTACCATGCATATTCACAAGGCATAATGTGTCACCATGATTTGCTTGGTTTTTTTTTCCGAAATTTTAGACCTTGCTAATTTTACTTAAAATTTATTTTATGGTTTGATAAATAATGGTTCCAAAATATTCTACACGTTTGATAGCTTTTTTAATAAAACTGGTGAATAATAGTAGTTGAATATTATCTACATTTATTCACTTTTTTTCAAAAAAATACTGCTGTGTGTTTATGGTTTTTTAAACTGAGGTATATCAAATAATTGCAGTACCTTTACATTTCATAGTTGCGTGCCTCAAGGGATAGTTCAAAACAAATACAAACTCTTATCAAAAGTTTATGATATTTGTGTAAGGGGGGGAAAAAAAGAATGTTTACAAGAGCATGCTGGATAATATTTTTGAATGCTTTGGATTTTGGTTCCTTCTTTGGGAGTAACATATACACTCTCATTTGACCTGTCACTGAAGTATGAATATACATATGTACTACTGGACACACAGAACATTCTGAATGTTAAAACACTTGTATTTTATAGAATATAAGATGACCGAAGTGTCAGCTGTTTCACTGTATGAGGCTGGAATAATTGTTTCCATATGGCACATGATAAAAAGCTGTTGCAAACAAGAGTTGATAAACTTACTGCTTTTATTCCAGATGGCCCCATTTCTGCATCTGCATTAACATTAAAAATTTAAGTGTTTTCTTTGAGAATCAGCTAAACAGTGTCCTGGGAGCCAGAAATGTCTTCTGGGCTAATTTTCCTACTGCAGTTTGTCTCCTTCTGTCTCCAGAATAATTCCATTACTATATTTTTTTAATTTATTTTTTATATGTTCCCTTACAGTGTTTAACTCTTTAGGTTGGGGAACCATTCGTGAACAGACATTGTGTGCTGGTTTAAAGGTAAACTGGCAGGGGAAATGAACCCAACTCAAAAGAGAGATTATAAATCAGAATAACAATTTAATAAAATAATACAATAAGTACGATTACACAGAAAAACAATTGGTTTTAACCCACAAAACCCAATAGTATAACCCAGGACCCTGGGGCATGAACAGAATGGTGTTCTTTGGGCCCCCTGAATCCAAAGTAAAAGGAGAGGGGAAAACCTGTTGCTGAGAGTGCTGTTGCAGTCTGGTCAAGAGTGGTGATTGCAGTCCGGTCGAGAGTGGTGATTGCAGTCTGATTGAAGAGTGGTGGTTGCAGTTCAGTCGAGAGTGTTGGCTGCCGTTTGGTTGAGAGCAGTGATCTGCAGTCTTCCTCTGGATCCCACAAGTGGTTAAAAAAGTTCCAAGACTCCAAGATTATATATTCTCCAGTTCAGGCAGGAATGCTCAGTACTTCCCTCAGGGTGGGGAGTTCCACAATGGGTATGAGGACAGGAGGCACCCTCCTGTCTCACAGGTCTCTTAACACCTATTTTATAGCCTGAGGAGTCAGGCTGCTCTGGGCAGAGGGTGTAAATGCTCTATTGGTAACAGTTTCCGGGAAATGGCATGGAAGGCTATAGAATACACAGTTTTGGGTTACACCCATCCAGTGATGAACTGGTACCAGCTGTTCCAACTAGGACACATTGGAACAAGAAGTTTACATACAGTTTATATCCAGACTTTTAGTAAAGATGCATTTTAGATAAGTTAACCCCAAATTTCTAACCAAAAGGAAACATAAAGGCTGAATAAATATTTAAGTGAATTCAGTCTTAGTATATAGAAAACAGAGGTAAATTACTCAGACAAATTGCCTTTGTATTAAACTTCTCTTATACAAAAATCTTTTGAGTAGCTCATTAGAAATACCTTGTGGGTAAAATTTCTGATAAACCAATATCCTTCAGAGAGAAGCTAAAGTAGTAAGTGCTTGAAAAGTTTCTTTTTTTTCCCTTGTCAAGTAAAAGCTTCCTTCTCAGAAAAAGAGCTTGTATCTCTCTGTCTAGTTGGATAAATTTTTATATTTACTTAGCATTCTAGGAGAAAAATACTGTTGATTGAGCTGCTGTGTATCCTTTAGAACCACCTGAGGGTATTGCCTGGCTATTTCTAAAGCCTGTAAACTCACAGGATGTTTCTCTCTCTAACCAAATGCAGCATGTAAAAGAGGTATTGAAATAATGCCCATAACAAAGGAAAAATATCTGGATTTTTTTTTCTTAGTAAGATTTGGGGTCAACAGGCTATTCTTATGACCCTCCTGATTCATCTTTTCTACAAAATAAATATTGTACTGTTATTGTTACTCAGAAATTAAAACAGCAAACGTACGTCTTCTTCCCCTACATGATTTTCTGAATGTCCCAATGTTTTGCCCTACAGCCTTTTATTAAATAAAACTTGTTCTCTTTGTGCTCCCAACTGACGTTAATATTAGACACAATTTCAATAACTATTTGTAATTGTTCTTTTTCATGCCTTACCTTGAAAAAATTCTTAAATCTTATTCTAAATTATTTGCAAAGAGGTTATGCTACTCAGTTTTGGAAGTTAAGCTTATTAACTAACAAGCTTTTTTCTACCATCTACTATTTTTCCCCAAACTGCTCTTCACACAGGTGAGTGGAGACTAGAAGAGCTTATGGTCAGTTGGGAATCTTCTGATAAAATGTCTCTGCATAAGAAAAAATTAATGTGTTTATATAAAACATTTTTCAGTGATGAACACATCTTTTTTATGAGGGGTGTTTCTTACATTTGGGATGTATTTGTAGAAGAGGATCTTCAACCAACAGTCTGTCAAGTTTTACCTTTTCTCTCTAGGGTTGTTTTATCTTTGTATCTCAACATTTATTTTTGAAGTCTTGCTGAAGTCTTAACCTTCATGAAAATGTGTATGGAGAAGCTTGCAATTTCTTTGAGAAAAGTGGCTCTAGTTCATGACACTTGCAAGCTCCCTTTGCACGATGAGCAGTCTCTGTGTCCCATGAGGAAGACAGAGCTGTGTTTTTTGAACTTTTGGGTTCTTGCAGTATAGCTTCCAGCACAGTCAGTGCAGCCTGTACATCCTTTGCAAGAAAGTGTATGGTGTCCTCTTATGTTTGCAGTTTGACACTGTTGTTTGAGATGTATGAGATGACTTGATAACAGTTTTTGGATCTATGAAGAAAATCATACCCTTTATTGGCAGGTTCCCATAATTTTTCTAGCATTTAAATGAAATTAATTATCATATGTTCACTTTTTTTTTGAGTACTTAAAACTTGAAGGTGGTCTATTGAAAGATGTCCCTGGCCATGGCAGGGCGATTGGATCTTTAATGTCCCCTCCAACCCAGACTTTTACAGGATTTTATGATTCCCTAGAAATGCAAAATTAATATTTATGTCTAGGTAAGAAAGGCATTCTGCTTGCATTATTGCTCTTGCTTCATAGGAGATTTGCATAGCTCACTAAGTACCAACTGGATCCCCCAAAGCTCTCAACATTAACCCCTGAATATTCGTTAGAAAATATGCAGATAAAGTGCAGGCCAATGAGGAGAACAACTCTAATAATCCTGCAGAGTGGAGCAGTAGGCTGGATAAACTGTTGGATGCATAAGCATTTATCTGTGATGTGAATGCACAAGGCTGAGGTGTACAGAGCATGTGAAAGGGAGACTTACATTAAAATAGTGTAAGTGGTGCGGTAGCTGAAAATTACCCTTTGTGATGACATATTAAGATGCAGTGAGGTAATTATTAAAATGCCAGCCTAAACTTAAAAGACTTCTGATTTAAATTTCCTGTCTCAATTTTCTAACTTTCTCGAAAGGAGAAGAAGCAAAGTCTGTGTTTACTTGATTGCACAGGATAATAAAAAATAAATTATATTTACAGGAGTGGTATTTGCAATCTTAAAATCTGATATTGGTCAAAAAGACTTAGAAGCAACTGATCTGATAGTTTTATTACTTTTCAGAGTGTATCATGTATCTCTCTAAACTGCTTGTGATATAATCAGAAAGCACTGGCCTATAATCTGCAAAAATAGCATACATAATACACTTCACCTTAGTGACTCTTGCACTGGACATAAGCTCTAGAGATAATATATGAATTATCTTATTTTATCCTCTCAGTTACCCTGTCAGCAGGTGTGGCAAGATCCTACAGTTCTTCACAGCTCTAAAGCACTACCTCAAGTATTATGGAGACAGATGTCTGGCTCCTTAGTGTTTTTAGCTCATTCACCAAACCAGTTTATATATATATATTTAATTTAAATAATCACCCAGCAAAAAATTGACAGACTAGTGTGAAATAGTCTATTCACAAAGGCATTTCTGAAGATACAGAAGTTTTCTATAATCTATTTTCATCAGTCTGTTACTTGTTCCATTCAATAAAATTTTGTCTTGTTAATGAAAGCCATTAGAATCAAGTAACTCCATACAGAGAAGAGTGGGAAGCCTACTCTCTGACATTCATTTAGTTTTCTCCTTGCCTCTCATTGTAGTACAATTCAGATTTCAAGATGATTTCTGCAAGGCTAATATTTTCCTATAGATGTGTGAAAGTGACAGTCTAATGAAAAATGCAGCAAAAAATCCAACAAAATCCAGATATAATAAGCCAGTTATTAACTTCATTAACAATTACCATGGAAATATTATTTCTGTATAAGCAAGCACTGCAAAATATTACCTATCTTCCATGCAAAGAATAGCTCATTTCAAAAGTCTTAGTCCTGCCCTTCCATGTGCACTGAAATGTGCAAGGTGCACCATTACTTTTATCATACTTTTGCACAAAATATATTTGCCCTAGAAAAATTTGTCATTCCTGGGTAAGATAGCTAATTATTTAAAAAGTTAAGATACTTTCACAAAGCTTTGAAGTGGTAAAAAACATGCCTTTTTTCACTTTAAGCCAAAAAATTAATAAAACTTTCAAACATATACAGAATAGTAATTAATTATGGTGCCTCTGGGTCTTAAAAATACTGTAATTTTCTAATTACAGAGCTTCCAAAGTCATATATTCTGATTTACTCTGAGACACACGCATATAACTTTACTAAGGTTAGGAGAGGTAACATGTAACTTCAGGAGAGAGAAAAAATATCCTGAAAGACTTTCATGTTGTACACATAACAGATCATAATGTATAATAAAATAAAATATATTCATTTTTATGATAGATACTGGAACGAAATCTTACATACTCTCTGTTTAGACTTTGAAAAAAGCTCTAGCAAATATAACTGAAGCAGGGAAAATGAAGAGATGAGGAGGGTAAAAATGTGGTCATCCATCTTAAATATGATTTAGAACACCTTCAAAGTTTCCCCAATACTGTATTGTTGTAATTTCCTAAATAAGGCAAGTTGAGTCCATTCTAGTTTTTCATCACACTTGTTGCAGCTGTCGCATTCACAATAAATTGCTCTGGGCAATTGTGGGGAAGTGACAGAAAGCAAAATTCTGAGGATTTTTCAGAGTTAATGTTTTGAAAGCCACAATATTTTTTTCTTCTGTTTTGGTAAGAAGGATTATGCATTGTGATTGAAAAAAGCAAAAGTGCAGTGCAAGTGGTTCACAAAACGGGTTTGGGTGTTTTAAGAGATATTTGATGGATGACTTGCCTATTCACAGTCTTTTTCAGCATGATGTTCCAAAGGGCCACGGCAGTCCTCGAGGATCAGGACGGTATCTACATTCGATACAGTACTGATGGAAGCCTATTCAACCTAAGGCGACTGAAGGCCCACACCAAGACCTTAAATCATCTTGTCCGGGAGTTGCTTTATGCTGATGACGCCGCCCTTGTTGCCCACACAGAAGCAGCCCTGCAGCGTTTAACATCCTGCTTCACAGAGGCTGCTGAGCTCTTTGGGCTGGCAGTCAGTTTAAAGAAGACAGAAGTTCTCTATCAACCTGCACCTCAGAAAGTCTTCCATCATATCACCATTGGCCAATCAGAGCTCAAATCAGTCCAGCAGTTTAATTACCTAGGCAGCCTCATCTGGTAAAATGGTAAGATTGACGGAGAGATAGACAACAGGTTAGCAAAGGCATAAAGTGCCTTCGGAAAACTCCATAAAAGAGTTTGGCGAAATAAACACTTGAAGAATAGTACAAAGATCAGTGTTTACAGAGCCATTGTGCTGACTACTCTCTTATACAGATCTGAATCATAGGTCATCTACTGCCACCACCTGCGACTCCTAGAACGCTTCCATCAACACTGTCTCCGCACAATCCTAAACATCCACTGGTCAGATTATGTGACCAATACATCTGTTCTAGAACAAGCAGCAGTCACAAGTATTGAGGCCATGTTGCTGAGAACACAGCTGTGCTGGGCAGGGCACGTCTCCAGGATAAGGGACCACTGCCTCCCTAAGATCTTGCTTTATGGTGAACTTGCCACTGGCTGCTGCAAGAGAGGAGCCCCAAAGAGAAGATACAAGGACTCCCTGAAACAACATCTCAGCCTTGGCCATATTGATCACCATAACTGGTCTACTCTGGCCTCCAGTCGGGAGGTCTGGAGACACACCATCTATAACGCTGCTGATGCCTTTGAGAAAGCACGCAGGATCACTCTTGAGGAGAAAAGACAATGCAGAAAGAATCGTGCCTTGCAGAATATACCACCTAAGGTGTCTTTCTGCTGTGTCTTTTGCAACCGGACGTGTCTATCTCGTATTGACCTTTTTAGCCACCAACGCACTTGTAACAAACGTAGGTAGTGCCCTTCCCAAATCTTCATTCGTGAAGCCTAGCCATGATGGATGACTTCCATTTTAACAAAAAAAAAAAAAAAGTTCTTCCAACTTGTAACACTGCAAATCCAATCTATTTACTTTCCTAGGATGGCATTAAGGTAAAAAATCAGACATAATTTTTTTATAACAATGTCTTTATATTTTTTTGGTAGTTTGTCAGCAACACTAGGTAGTGTTGTTACCTAATCTTATGTCATCACCTGAAATCTATCCAAATTTATCCCCAGATTTCCATGGATTTCAGTAACTCTGCGTAGGCTCTACTTACAGACTCTCTGCTTTAGACCTTTGGTAGGAAATACGGTTCCTCCTGCAGAACTGGAGGAGACCCTGGTCTGTGCGGGATCTTGTGCATCTGAAGTATAGACTTCAGACTATACTGATATCCATCATGTGAGTAGTCATGAGCCAAACTAAATGCATGTAGGTGGGGAGACAGAAGCTCAAACCGCTTTTTAGATGATACACTAACTGCTTCTGTGGGGTCATGGAGATGTGCTACAGAGGCTCCTAGGGCGAACAGCTTTTAATTCAGAAATCCCAGCTAAATTCAGGCATAAATGAGAGTTACATGCACAAAAGCAATATTGTGGGGATCCTACTTCAGAATGTAGGATTTAAAAGCATGATCTTCTCAATGTGGTAGAGTCTGATTCTCTGATGAGTCCTGCTGTTTTGAAGCTTTTTAAGGACTCCATCAAGAGAAGTCTAAAAAACCTGACCTAAACAGTACCTAATTAGAAGTCATTCACTGGATTTGGTGTTTTCTTAATGTTTCTGTACATCTCAATTTCATGAGGCTCACAGTCTATGGTAGATACCTGCAGAAGTGGTTGCATTTTTAAAGTGCAGCTGACACCTCTGTGACAATCATGCTGCTAATTACCCAATGGATAATGGATGTTTCTAACTTCACGATAAATGAATGAAACTGCTTTGCTGGTAATTCAGATGTTCATGATCTCTTTCTTAAATTTATAAAGCACTTATCCAGTCATGCTTGATTTGATTCAATGCTGTGTTTCAGGTGAGGAACTGCAGTGTATGAAATTCTATAAACTGGAAAAGTGAGCAAGAACCACTAAGGAAATCAGATGTGTTCATTGAAAATGATTATTTATTGTTCATTAACAGAGGGGAAATTCTATGTTACATGAGCTGGTCCACCTGGTAACAAAGCTGTTTATCACACATCCTTCTATAATTCTCTTACAAGTTGATTTTTGTTAGTATGTTGTCTCAGTCCATTAGTCCAAGTGAAAAGCCACAGCATAGAGATAATATCCAATTACTTTTTTGGCTGAAAATAACTTCTGTTAAAGTTGCAACAAAAGACATAAGAAATATCACATCAACTTTAATAAATCTTACAGTATTACAAAGAATATTGGAATGCTATGAACCAGCTTTTAATGTGTGCTTCTCCATTAAGGCAGAAAATTGCACTGGGGAAAAAAATACCCAACCTGTTTCTGCTCCATTGCAACAGTTTCACAGATGATGCTTTGCTTTGAATTTTCATTGGGAAAAGTTTAACATTACTAACACTTTGACTGTATATGAATTCTGATATAGTATGCTAATTAAAAATCAGTTTGGTTGCATTAATATATATGTTCAAGAGAAGTTTGATATTTATATAAATTAAAATTCTGAGAGATTTCTTCTTCTTATCAACATCACTGATTTCTTTTCAGGAGCACAAAGTGTAATCTTTAGAGTATAAGAATAGGGGAAAATTGCCTTTTTTTTTTTTTGCCTTTCCCATTACAATCACCATTATAACAGTTTTCTGGTTTACCAATCCTATTTTTGTAACAGTCTCTGTCACAGAAATAAGAATGGAATTTTAATGCCAATGCAGGCTGTGAAAGGGTAAGTGGCTGCTTGGCAGAGTTACTGGAATGTGATGGTCTGGAATCCGCTTATGGGTTTTCCTACCTAGAACAGAAAAGAAGAGTGGCAATCAAATGAGAAACACTGAATAAGGCAGAATAATGTGTTCAACTATTGGTAGTGAGTGGGAAGCTAAGAAAGTAATTTTGGGGTGGGAAGATTTCCTCGAACTCCTCCTCTTCTGTCTGCCCCCTGTCAGTTTTATTGTCCAAGCTAATTTATTTGTCAACAAGCCTTCTGAAGAATGGTAGCAATAAACACTACTGCAGTTCAAGCAACAACAGCTAAAACAAAAAATAAATTCATGTCCTGTATAATTTTCAATTAGAGTAATTAGTGTATTTGGCCCATGAAATGAATTAAAGTGGTTCATTCATGTCATTCCCTAATCTCTTCTCAGTAACATCTGAATCACTTTATTATATAACTCTTACTGTATGTTGGGAGACATCTTCAATTAGCAATCATTGTTAATTGAATACTTATGGTCAGTTACCACTCAGTTATAGATATGTAATCACAATAGTTGTGGTTATTTGGGTTGAGGGTTACTTCAGATTTACATAATTATAATTCAGATATGAATTTGACTGTTTGGTGGAATCCTGTTTTTACTTGGTAGGTAACACTCATTGATTGCTATGAAGGTATAGTTTTGTACCAGGTGCCATAGGCAATTTCTTCATCTAATTTAATGTGTTGAAATGGTTGAAATAGTTCTGCAAGTGTTCCTTGCCTTGTACTTGTCTGTTCTGAATTTTATTTAATGTCCAATTTACACCATGACATCGTCTCAGAGTGTTTCATAAAATATTGCCTAGTCTTAGACATTCTGAATGATTTTATGCTTTCCGTTGTTCTTCCTCAGATTTTCTGTCTTCCTAATCTTTTTCTGGCTTCTGTGAGAGATACTTTATTAACTGTCCATTTTGAAACACATCAGAAGAATGACATATTATAATCTTAATCTTTAAGCGCAATTTTCTCTTTGCCTTCCCTGGCCCAGTTCTCCATATTTTGGATGTTTAAAAGAATTACTCCCAAAGCAATATTGTTGTTATTTATACGCTGTTATCGGCTTCAGTCATGTAACTGTCAAAAGGACAGTGATCTCAGCAAACATGCTATTCTTCAGCAGTGGTAAAGAAAAGGAAAAATCATGCACTTAGTAGAGTCCTGTGAGATGAATTATCTATGGATGAACCCTCTGTGATTTCCTCATTCTAATCTCTGGTGAAGATTTTTAAAAAAAGGAATGACACTTTTGCTGTTCAACTCAGTACTTTAGTGAAGGTGATTTGACAGCATCTCTATGAAAGACCAGATGGTGGGAGAATACTCTGAGGTGGATTCTTTTCTTTCCCTCCAGTAGATTCTTTTATTCCAGTGAATAATTTATGCCGAAGGGAAATTCATAGCATAAACTGCTTGCTAGAAACATCAAAATTGTTAAAGAGGGAAACAAAGCTTTATATTTTTGGAAGGGGTTGAACATTTTAAAAGGTGTCTCTTTTCAGCCACTTTAAAGAAAATGAGAAAAAGAGTAAAAGCTACTGATGTTTATGATTTTTAAGTTCAAACTCTTGTTGTCAGGAAAAGGTGACATCCCATATATATGTGTGCATATATGGAACTCTAAAGTTTATTGTCTGTCCAGATAATGCTTTAAGGATTATGAACAATGCAATGGGGCATATATTGGAACAAGGATCTCTCTATCTGGACACCTGAATGTCTTGATACTGCTTTAGACAACTGAGGTTACATCGTTTATGCTTTAAATTAAGTTTAACGTTCCTGACCGAGTATTTTAATGCTACCACGTACCTCTGTAATTAGGCAGCCAAATTTTGCAACTCAAACATTCAAAACACAATGCAAGTTTCTCTTTAAAACTATAGTAGTGATCTTATTTCTATGTATGTTTATAACACTAAGAGTAGACCTTTTCTCAAAAAAAAAAATTTTTTTTATGTGAAAAGCCACAAACCAATAAAACTTTAGCAAGTTACATTAATTAGATGAAACAGGAAAGAATGATCAAATTATTCTCTTCTAAAATGAAAGTATATGGAAATCAGATGCAATAGTGAGTTTAACCAGAAACTGTACATAATCTACTGCTCTAATTTAAATTGGTTTGATGAAACAGAATCACTAGTTGTGTAGGCCATTTTGGGAGCAGAAAACAATTATATTTTCTGGATCACCTAAATGAACATGAATAAAAACCACTTTCTGTCTGAACAAGGGGAAAAAAAATCTTCTTCAATGAAGCAGCAAATCAGATAAACATTCGGTTGTCTTGAATGTTGATGGATGGTTTCCCACAGCACCAAAAGGATGTGTTTGTTTGTATATTTGGTTCTTAACATTATTGTTGATGACTTTTATCAAATGTAAAATAGCATATTGGTTCAATGTACAAATATATGACATTTTAAGGCTGATAAATAAAAAGTAAACTGTAGCATGAATAAGTGAAACTTTCTTTCACAAAGAAGCAAATCAATGAATGTAATAGCAAAGACATTTTCATCATCTTTCATATGTCTGAGTTTGGCACAATGTTTTATATTTGGAGAAAAGAAAGTCTTTCAGCTTTTTACTACCTCTTTAAGGTTTAAGGCTTTGGGGTTTTTTTTGGCATCCAGCTTGAGAGACATTTTTAGTTTTGCCCTTGTCCACACTGAATTGCTGCTGAATTTTCTGCCTTGTTATACAAAGTGGTTTTTAAAATGTTCAAAATGGGCTGACTTTTTAAAGCATACACCCTGCTGCTTTCTGAGGAAGAGGGGAAAGT
Source organism: Corapipo altera (assembly GCF_003945725.1). NCBI lineage: Eukaryota > Metazoa > Chordata > Aves > Passeriformes > Pipridae > Corapipo > Corapipo altera. The sequence goes on along the minus strand of NW_020884944.1, from coordinate 2,808,097 downwards.
TTCATTCTTAATGCTTCTGAAACTCAGTTGCAGCCACTGCTTTTTGCGAGCACGGGCTGATGCTGTGTGACCATTGATGCTGAACAGCTGCAAGATGCTGCCAATCAGAACTACACTACCATTTTGTTGATGGTAAGCTGGTGTTTTTTTCAGTCCATTTCTGTATAGTTCTACCCTTTAGGCTGCAGTTAGATCTCCCTTTAAGCAAATGTCACGACCTGTGATGCCACAGTGTGGTTAAGATATGCAAACATCGACTTTTTAATTGAGATCACTTTATTGATGTTAAAATATTTATATGTGTTTGATTGCTCATTTATCCTCCTGTAGTGGGTCCTGTTTAGGCAAAGCTGTACACATTTAATTATTTCAAGTTTGCTTGATGACTCAGTCCCTCCAAAGTGGTAATTAATTTAGATGGTATTCTCTGAACTCTGAACTACTTGCAATATATCATCTTTTTGCTGCTGCACTGCACAGGAAAATGAAGTTTTGGCAATGCCATATGAACAGAAGTCATTAATTATCCCTGTGTGATGCCTGTATATATGCAACCAAATCTAAAGGTAGTTTTACTGCATCTGATAACATAGAGTAAACATTAGAAACAAAAGGGTCAACTCAACTGAAATCTAAAGCATTTGTCTAAAAAATTAGTTCTATTTCCAAAAGGAATGATCCTTAAAAATGTGAGGCTCTGCTGGCTGACGACAGTTGTATGTAAAAAGAGTAGTTGTCTGAAGAATACTGAGTTTCCAAAAGATTCATTAACAACATGCCCTGATTTGGGCTTACCTGTGGTCTCAGTTCCCCCATATACTAAAGTATTTTTCTATGTGAAAGGAAACAGCTATGAGAATCCCAGCAACAGGAGTGAAATAAGTCCTTTCATTCAATTAGCATCTTACCAAATAAGAATCCAGCTGGAAGACACAGATCTATGGGAATTAGAGAAATATAGATGGATCTTCAGAGATCGAGTCCATCTTCTTGTCCCAAAGCAGGATGATTTAAATCAATTATGTTTTTTTTTCTTTTAGATATTTGTTTAATTTGCTACACCTTTAAAAAACCTTCAAGAATAGAAACTTCACCATTCCCTCCTGTGCTTCACTATTTCTCAAATCACAAAAACTTTTAAACCCTCAGACATCATTACTCTAATTCTTATAGAGGAACTCTGATAAGCATTTTGGTAATTTTATCTTCCTGTCAGTCACTCTCCAGTAAAAGGAAGACAATTTTTTTTTTTTTCCCACTATGAACCTCTAACATACCAAGTCATCTAACTCTTTCTGGCTGCTTCTTGTGAACAAAAGCCAGCAGAACACCACAGATAAAAGGGGTATGGAAGAAACTTTTGCTTCTGTAATAGGTATTTCCATGAAAATAAAGAAGCCATTTGCTAGTTGCAAGTGGATGTTAAATTCTGTGAGCTGCAAAGAGGTGAGATAGAAACAGGTGATATCAGTCTTCTCTTCATAAGTTTTTCTCCTGAGTCTGATGAGGAAATGAATTGGAAATGCAAGGAGACAGAGAATGCAGTTTCTTTTATGGTTTCATGTGTCCTGTGACATACCAGTAAGGACACTCACCCTCAGATTTTTTTGTGGTCTACTAGAAAATGAGAACATATTGTTTAAAAGGTTTTCCCATGTTCTAAGAATATTGGTTTCTTGATATATTTTACTGTTTACTGGTTATATTACAATGCCATTGAAAACTCTCAGCTGAGCTTTGAATTGTATTGGTTACAGTATATATGTAACAGTATATACTATCAACAAACAGGAATACTGAAAATACGGTTACTATTTTATACACAGGGAACTAAAGACACCAAGTGCTTTACCATAAAAGTAATAATAAGAGGACTCAAATATTTATTTTTTTTTTTTTTTTTTGTGCTGCAGCAAAGTATTTTTGGCATAACACTATTCTTTTTTCCTTTATGGAATCTCTGTAAAGATACAGAAAAATACATTATTCCTTTGCATTTACTGTTTCCATACACATGCAAGTCTTATTACAAAGTAGACCAGAAATATATAAAGCTACTGTTTTGCAAGCAGCTTATCTGACTCTCTTATTGTGGCAGTGTGGCAATCATACTTTGAATATATTTTCCAGCTGTTTAATACTTTTGTCTCCTTACAGTTGAGGAGACGGAAATCCCACTGACAGACTAACCAGCTGTTTTTGGTGTTATCTTGACTGGTTATAATGCTCAGTAGGGGATATTGCTCCTTCATGAATTATGAAACTCTAATACAGTTTGTTGTATTATGAGATTTTATGAAATCTGACAGGTGGCTGTTCTGTTCTTGTCTTAGAGCTTTGATTATCTTTCTAAGAACTCCTAAGTGTCTGAATGTATCTAGATTTCAGTAAATAAAACCACAGAGCCTTGTCATTGGGATAATCTTTACAAACATTGCATGATCTCTTGTGACCCATAAACTTGCGTACTGTAAAATAATGTTTTACTGTTAGTTCTCAGTGCAGGCTTCCCTGCAGTTACACTTTGAAAGGGAGGTTTCATTTCATATATATGCAAGTGTCTGCCTGCACAGATGAATGTGTGTGAATAGCAAAGCCATAGAAGGAATTAAATTACATTTATCATGTACTTTCAATTGATTTGCTTCAAATTTACCCATTAATCCGTTTCAAGAGGTACCTCTGAGACTCTTTTTAAAACTACTTATTAATGTGTAGAATTTTTATGGAAGTGAGGCGTACTGTAACCACATTTACATTGAGATGGGGGACTGAGAAAGAATGGTAGCAAAGAGGGTTTTGTCTTGATTTTTCCAGAGAGATATTTTCAGCCATTGAGAATGTATCTATGCATTTTGGGCAGTAAACGAGAAATAAGCAATGTGAACCTTTCTGAGATCAGTAGCAGTTTTAATATTAAAATATTTGTAATAGGGACCCAAGGCCACAACAACAGCAAAACCTGAGGCATGCTGGAGGAGCTTGCAGAGCAATTGCCTTGAAAAGCCTTTATAAATGGCTTAATTACATTGCCCTCTGCTGGTATTAGAAAACATTGCAGACTGATGCTTAAAACTTGGAGGGAAAAAAATATCCATCTGGAAAAAGATCCATGACGTAGAAGAGTTCAGCAGAATGTTATCCAAAGGGGAGCTTGGGATTTCTTTTTCTCCATGAAGAGGATGTTCATTTCCTTAGAGAAAAACCTGCTTAGAAAGGAGAGAGAGCTATAAAGTTGCCTTGAATACAGAATTTACAGTGCATTTTTGAAAAGAAATACATTACAAAAATAAGGGACAGAAGAACGAAAGATCCCTGAGCTATGTAGGCAGGTGAGTTTATGGCTGATTAGAGAACAGATGTGTGAAATTAGGAGGAAGAGACCTGCTGGGGCCCTGTGCCATAGGTTTTTTGTTTGTTTACATTCAAAATGAATAAACATATTGGGGGTGGGTGGGGCACCAAGATGTTTTTTCCTGGTGAAATGTGTTGGGATATTTTTCATTATTGTACAGGATTTCACTGAAATGATTTTTCCAGTTAAAACTTCAGGTGCATACTTTATACTACTAAAGTCAATGGAAGCAATTAATTGAATCCTGCTTATATGTATTCATATCTCAAAAAAGAGGAATTTAAATGTTTGGTTGATCTCATATGCACAGTAAAATCTTTAAAATTCCTCCAGTCTAATTTATGTACTAAGTATTTAGGTACCAAATTTCAGGTACCTATATCTGAAGTACCTGAAGGGAGCCTATAACAGAGACGGAGGGAGACAAGAGCAGGACAAGAGGGAATGGTTTCAAGCTGAAAGAGAGTAGGTGAAGATTGGATATTAGGAAGAAACTCTTTGCTGTGAGGGTGGTGAAGCACTGGAACAGACTGCCCAATGAAGTTATGGATGCTGCGGCTGCCCCATCCCTGGAAGTATTTAAGACCAGGTTGGATGGCGTTCTGAGCAACCTGATCTAGTGGAAGGTGTCCCTGCTCAGGGCTGGGAGGCTGGAACTAGATGAACTTTAAGGTTCCTCCCAACCCAAGCCATTCTGTGATTCTATGATTAGGTGCCTAAATTCTGCTGCCATTGCTTTGGCTAGATGGCTCTAAAGGTGCAGACATCAACTGATGGGGAAACCAAAACCCAAGAAAATTACGTGCAAGGAGCGTTGACCGAATCTGAGTGGGACACTGTACCAATGGCAATTCCTTTATCTTTCCACCACTATCTGTTTTACATTCCTAGAAAGTACCCAGGCTCAGAGAAAGGCCAAATAAACCTTATCAGCTCTTTGACAGCATAATTGCCTATCTACTGTCTTCTGTCTGTTGCTCAATTCATTGGCTTCAAAGGAAGTATCACAGGCAGCATAATAAAATGAGTCTGGGTAGTGAATGGGGCCATCGTGTATCGTAATGCTGACAGCCAGTTTCTCTCAGTAGCTCTGTAAGTTGATGCAATCTATACACTACGAGTGAAATTGATGGTCCCGCTGGTGCTTATGGAAGTTTACACTGTCTTCTGTAGTTTTCCTCAGAGTTGGAGTGAACAGCAGAAAAAATTAGGAGAAAGGTAGCCAGAGACTAAATAGATTGTGCATTTAAAAACCCCAAAAAACTTACTAGGCAATTATTTGTCTTTCTAGAACATATGGTAATGCAGCAACTGATGTTACAGCCAAGCTAAAGCTTTGACAGTTTTCTTATGTCTCAATTTTAGAGGAAAAACCAGTTTAATGAGCTTAGCATAAGCAATGTCAATGTAACAAGCTGTATGCAGGCATGGGAAATTTGACTGAACCAAGAAAAATGGCAGAGTCTTGAGAAAAGATGGACCTTGTCAGATGTTCAGTACCAAGGAAGACTCAGTGATATGGTGCAGCAAAAGTCCATTGTGAAAGTGGTCAGCAAACTAACAGTTTCTGTGACCTGAGGCTGGTTACTTTTGTTGTCACAGCTTTGGTTGAATGAGTTTTATTTTTGACCTGAACATCGGTCAGGAAATAACTGACTTTGTTGACGTCATTCTGACATGGACGGATTGACCTAATGTGTTGGTTAAAGGAAGTTTTGAGTGCAGTTTTGAAAGGACTTGATTACTGTATAGTTGAGTTCACCGATTTTTACATGCTGGAATGATTCCTGAAAGAAAATTTTCCATAGAAAAAATTGGAGAAAGTGTGAATTATTCATGGCAGCAAGATGAAGATCAGGTTCATTTTGTGTAAAAGATTAAAGACTAGGTCAGGACTCCTTGGTACTGTAAGATGCACTGGCATTAGTTTTATTCCAGACACTTCATTCGTGGTTTTCATGTTGTCCTTCAACAAGGTCATTCATACTTCAAAAATCATAAGGAGAAAATTGAAGTGCTGTTTTTTAAGAACTAAGATGGTGGTTGAAGTTAGTTCTTTTATTTGCTGTATTTTCCACAGATAAGTCACCTGAACATTCCTAAGTGAAAAAATATTTTTAAACTATTCTTTCTTCCTGGTAGTAATTTGTTATCCTGTACTTCCATTCATAATAGCTTTGTTTTCTAAACTCCACATAGCTACTGAAAGTGCAAAAAGGGGTTGACTAAAACTGAAGCACTGAACTCTGCTTTCTATGGCTTGGAATGAATGAGGTAGGAGGTTCGAAGGACTAACTTTTATTTTTAAGAAAACTATACCAATGCTCTTTTTATCTTAACATTTCATAAAAATTTGATTGCTGTGATACCACTGTCAATAATAGTTATTAATATGCAATCAAGATTTACATAATGTGTCAAATTGAAAATGTATTTTGAAAGTTCTTCACGTATCTCTGCCATTATAACAATATAAAAAGACATATTGCAAAAAACTGTGCATAGAAACACTAAGGATTCCTACAAAATTGTTACTTTAGACAACAATACACAACTATTTAGATATACCTAGTGATATAGTTGGAGGTTTTTGTAGTCATCTTGTTTCCTAAAATGGAAGGCAGTGCAGAAACAAAAGGATATATTCTACTTTTGCTGCTTGAGTAAGCAATGGGAAGCTACTGGAAATAAACTGGTGAGGAAAATAACACTGACCTCAAGTGACTATCAGATGGTATTACTTGAATTTTGTGTTTTACAAAAAATGGTTTGGTTTATTTTGAGTGAGAATGAGAAAGATAAAAGGAAATAATTATCAAGCAAACAAAGTCTATATTTGATGTGACATATAATAAAATCCTGTTCTTCATTTGATTCTTGAGGATGTTGTGGCTGGGGCAAAATCCTGAAAATCCTGTTTTTTCTTGTGATATAAGCTTTCTGCTGGAGATTGATAAAATGATAAAACAATATTCAGAATATATAATAAAATACTAAACTTCATTTTTGTAATTAATTTTTGTTTTGGAAAGTGCAATGTAGTCCTGTTCAGTAGTGTGTTTCACTTTGGTAGTTTTACAATGATTATAAGGGTTTATATGGATAAGTACGTTCATATGTGCCTTTTACTTTTTTAACCCTTCCACACTTAGTATTATAATGTCTTGAGTAAAGCACTGCATAATATATCTATGCAGAACTGGAGAAATCTCCAATGATTTCCAGCTTCAAAGGTCACTTTTTCTTCTGATTGCCTGGTGACCTTTACGTTAATTTTCAGTTTATGAATTTTCATAATTTAGTTGCATGGTTAAATACTGAGAACAAAGTTAATACAAACAACTGGTTTTCGTAAAATAGGATTTTTTTGTGGGAACTAACAAAGCTAGTTTTGTACATATCTGCTTCTTGTGTTCCTAGAAAATAAAAATGGCACCTTTTTATTTGTCACATACCATACATCCAGTGGTATTTTTAAGCAGCATGTAACAATGAATGAACAGTAAATCATATGATTATAAACAAGAATAAGAACAGGGTAATTGATCTTCTCTATGCCTCTCAGGACACTGATCTTGGCTAAGAGAAGAAAAAGTGGTAAATCCAGTAATTATTTCAGATGCTGAAGGGAATAGACTACATGAGTGCCAATTAGTGCATGTTTTGGATATACTCCTAGGTGGATAAGATGAAAGTGTGCATTTGTCAGCATTATTGTTCTTACAATCTGATTTTTTTTTCAGCAGTTTTAGGTGGCTGTTTTAGGAGTGATGCACTAATTTTGTAATAGTTTGAACAATCTAACAGAGATTGTGTAGGCGCAGCTGAGAGGAAAATTTGGGGCTTTTTTTCATATGCTTGAGACTATTCTTCTCTGTGTCTGTTGCATCTGTACCCTGCTCCATAGTTTGTTCACAATACCAGGAATCATTATCTTGTATCTGAACTTGATTTGAGATTTGTTGAGGTCAGTAAAAAACTTTCCGTATAGTTGAAAGATATTTGGCTTATAATCTTTTTCTAGGATATTTTTATTATTCGTTTATTTGGGGGAAAAAAATTACATTGTTATTGTTTATAATATAAATGAGAGTAATGTGATTATTTTATGAAAACCTGGAATTTAATTAGAGATATTTCAGTTACATTTTTTCCCCAAAGCAAAGTAGTTCCTGGTTTTCACCAATGTAAATAAGTGGACAATAAGATTCAACAGTTTTCTCTGTCATCAAAATGTTATGACTGTAGATTATGCATGTCTTCAGAGATGCATTGAAAGACAACTGAATGGTCTTCAGTGTAGGCAGGAGACTTCAGACTACAGTTGGTTGGGCGTATTTCACCACAAGGGAATTATGACTTAAAAATGTTTCTCCAAATAATTTCTTCCTTTTCTTCTTCTTTATTGTCCAATTATAAAAACTTGTGTATAACAGCTTTCACAGGAAAGCTTTCTTAATCCAAGATATAATTTCTCATCTAAATGAAAAAAAGAACCACCCAAAGTCAATCTACATCAGACAGGCATTGCACTTGCATCTGAGACAAGGAACATAACCGCTAGACCCTGAGCTCATCTGAAGCAACACACTAATGAAATTTTTGAGAGATCATGGCTTTTCCTGATGCAGAATGGAAAGCCCAGTCTCATTTTTCTCCTGCTCAGCGTGGTGATGAAACCCTCTGCCACCCCACTCTTCTAAGGAAATTCTGAAAACAGGATGGAAAAAAGAAAACTAAAAACATTAACTGTTCCCCTAATTCACCTCTAAATTGTGTTTTCAGTGAGAAAAATTATATTTCATTAAAAGAAATACTTAGTAGTGCCTTTTCCTCCCTGTCTCCCACCACCCCATTCCCAAGAACAGGACATTTCCTGAAGGCAACAGAAGGAACTGCACCCAAGACCAATTTTTTTTTTTACAGAAATCAAAAAGACCACATGCTAATGAGAGCTTTTCTCTGAAAATGAGCTCATTACTGTTCATTTTCCTCTACTTTTAATCTATTCTTCAAGTATGTGTCATCTTTAAAAGTTTCAAAAGGCATTTCATGAATCTGGAACAACAGCAAAGTTAAACAAAAGACTTGCTCTAATGAAAAGCATAGTCGTGCTTCAGTCATGAAGGTGGGAATTTAATTATCGAAGAGAAGAAAGCAGGGATGGGTCACGGTTCATAGAACTGCACAGGGAAAACAAATATGAAATTATATAAAGGGAGAGAGAAAGGAAAAATGAGAAGCCACAGATATCAAATTTGCCAAATGAAATGCTCAAGAACTACAAATTTAGTATAAATTGTGAATATGTATCATTTCCTGATAAAGCATTGTTGCTTTAATGTTATAATTTACAGATAAAATATTTGATTCAGGATAATGGAAGGACAATTTCTAAATAAATCGGAACTTTAACTATTTCAGATTTCTCTTGGTCTGACTCCATGTCTGCTGTCCATCAGGTTTGGTATTGATGGTAATACTTTGGTTCAGAATACTTGCTTACATTTAAAACTTTTTATTCACCTGTGTACATTATCAGGATTTGATGGAATGACCTGACCTGTGACGCAGGTTGCTCAGCAAATAACTTGGTAAATTATTTGCAGAATCAAACATTAAATTTTAATTGTTTCTATATGTGACTGAATACAACATTTACAGTCTGTTTTGTTTTTCTGAATATTCCTTAGCTTTTACATGGTTTCAACAAATTTGTTTCTACTTTCTCTCCATCTAGCAATGCATTCTAAGCAGTTTAAAGATGTTGTAAATACAACAAAAATAAATTAAGATTTTGTTTTACCAAGGACTGTAAGAATTCAGAAATAAACTTTTTTTTCTGGTATTCTCTTTTTTGTTGTGCAACATTTCTATGTATTATTTCTGGTGACTTGGCATGAGTCATTTTTATGAGACTGAAAACACCATGTATAATTGAAAAATAGGCTCTCAGTTTGTGCACTTGGCAAAAATGATGGTCTACAAAGGTACCAAATATAGATGCCCTCCAACAGGGCTTTTTGTTTGCACTCTGCCTTAACATATAAAACTAGTACAATGGAAACAGACTTCAGTAGGTATTCAGAAAGGATACTTATCTGTAATAACAGCTTCACAAGGCTCAACAAGAAGCACCCTTTTCCACATTATATTGTTATTATAGTTACGTAGCAAGTTTTGTATGTTGCCTTCAATACACCTTAAAGGGAATGTCCTTTATCAGATGGGCACAGACGGTGACTGGCCTGATTTTGGTATTCGTGGAGGCAGATTTATGCTAATCCAAGTAATATGAAAAACAGAACTGTCCTACATAGTTACTGTGTGCACTTTATGTAATATAAGCATCCTTACGAAAAAAGGCAAGGGCCACACTACCTGCAGGTCAGATATTTCATGTAAAAGAACGTGAATTAATTTTGCTTCTGTGATGACTGCCAAAAATCCAAGCTTGGTGATTCTCAAGGGTCTCCTCTATGCACGTTTGAGTAAAAGTGTATGATAAGTTGCTAGGCTTCACTTGCACAGCAGATAATTTATATATTTGAAGGCTGATATCCATATCTATTACAATATAATTGTACAAATTGATGCAAATGCACTCAAAAATTGGGGTTCTGATTTCTCAAGTATTTTCATTTCTAACATTTTGAAATATGGATACCTTATTTCTTCTCCTTTTAAAAATAATTTTAAAATATTACCTGTTTCCTCTGAGATATTTCCAACAGAGAAACTGATCTCTTAATTTGAAAATCATGTCAGATGACAACTAGCCCCGTAAAGGCCTAGAAAATATTAAAAAACCAACCTCACTTGCGCTTTCATGTGCAGATTAGCTGCCATTGCTGCCTTTTAGCTCATCTTAATATTAGGGCTTCTGCATACTAAGCATCCACTTAGTTACTGATTACTGCAAGTGCCTGGAAGTGATGATCTTTTTCCTGTTGTAGGAAAGGGGCATATATCATGCATCATCCAAGTATTTTGATAGCTTCTGCATTTCCAAGGTGTTAAAATAAACTCTTAACTCATTCAAGGGCAATCTGACTTCTCAACACCCTCTTTGAAAGGTTATGATGTAATTCAACATTCTGGTGATAAAATAGGACAGTATGGCCTATGACAGTGCAATAGAAAGGTCATAAACTTCATTTAGAGATTAGATTCTAGTAGAATCTTGGAGAGGTAATGATTCATATGATTTATATTATTAAATGTAAACACATTTTACATTCTTTTGCTTCAAATGCATGTTTTGCATTCCTTCTGCTACAGGTGAGTATGCAGCATGTTTCAGGCAAAGTTCCCATTACCTGAAATAGTGAATCTCATTTGAGAGCTCTATCTTCAACCAGAAAAATAAATGTTGCTGAAATGAAGAATTTTTCTAAAGGGGATAAAGTAAATTCTCAACTTTGGTTTCTGAAGAGGGGTGAAGTTTTCAGTTTTACACTGGGTTGGAAAATCAAGAGAGCAATTTAGTTTAAAATTGACTTTTGAGAGAGATTCCTGTTTTGAACCTTTCAAGCTTGGTATTGAAAGAGGGATAAATGTAGATGTAGTTGAATATAAAATTGCCAGGCGGATTTAGTAGACATTGTGTTTTGTAACCTTTGAAGAAAAGAGAAAAGTTGGTATTATCATTAGCTTTCATAAAGTAAAATGAGAAATGGTAATAAGAAAGGCTTAGTACCATGTATTTTTATAAAGAATTATGCATATCCTTTTGAATAAATGTTTAAAATAATCTTAATTTGTGGGGGAAAAAAGGTTATGAACTGATTCCTGCCCATTTAAAACAAAAATTACAATAAGCATGGACACATGAGGTTTTCAGGCTGAGTAATTAAAGGTCAACATCTAGGTTATAATTTTCCAACTGAGATATGTTATCCTCTCTTCTTTTTTAAAATGAAGTCTATGTTATTTGAAATACTACAATATACATTTAACCTCTAAGCATGCTTTTATTTCTGGATGGTGGTTTGATTTATTTAAATGTGTTAAGCACCTAGTTTGACCTTAGTCTTTCCATTTCCTTTTGTTGTTTTATCATCCACATTTTCTGTATCAAGTGATTTTTGCACCAAGGTTGAAATATTTGATGTGTACTGCTAGGCTGAACAAAATAGATGCAAGTTGCTAAAGGAAGAGATGTTTTCTTCCTTATGTAAATCTGCTGAGCTGAGCAATATCAGTGCTTTCTTCTGAGATTTTTCCATTTGGTAGTGCAGCTGATTTCCAGCCATTCCTATTTTTCACGCAATATGAGTTCAGTTCTGAGCTCATACATCACTGACTGCATGCTAAAAATGGAATTCCATTTACATTTAATATATCTTCATCCCATTTCTTCTTTCTGGAAGTCCTGCTCTGCTCACATCCTCCCCTTCCTAGCACTCCTTGGCTTGGGGTGTGTTTTGAGAGCCTGGACATAATTCTTGATGGAATGCTTTCTCTCCTTCTCCTCTCAACATATAATTACGTGGTGAGCTATTGAGTGGACTTAATAACCCTGTCAACGTGCAGACAAATATTTTAGAGAAAGATATATATTAATGAAAGGCTGGCACTTCAGCATCGTATATCTTTTGAGCATCACTCAATTAAAAATAACACAAAAGACATAAATTGGGATGTCATGTGCCCAGTCTTCATCTGTGTGATTTTGACAGTGGCACGAGAAGTTATCTTTCACTGCTCGAAGCCTGTGTGAAAAGGATTAAAGAAATTGGAGGATGGAGGTAGAGGGAAATATGACACTTTGAAGATTGCATATATTTTAAAGACATAACCATGGGAATATTGACAACTTCAAAAAAGGTTCACTTTTTTTTTTCTTTTCAGATTTCTATGATGCATTTCAGTGTGGGTTATTTGTTTAATCTCCTGGAGCCTTACTGGGCCATAGCTTTTTGACAGGCTAATAATGAATAACACGGGGTAAGAGCTTTCTGTCAAAAGCTGTCTCTCAGAGTTCATTTTACCTATATGCTTCTATTTATTTACTATTTAAAGATTTAGTTGGACAGTGAATATGGTTGGTAGATGATATGTAGCAAGTTCAGTTTTACCTGGACTACATGTTCTGAGACAGAGGTAATTTGCACTGCAAGAAACTTTTCAGACCTACTTATGCTTAATTATGAAAATGAACAACACTGTCCATTAGCACCCCTAGTTGTTTAACAATTTTGGAAATATAGGCAGTTAAAGAACCAGCAGCAAAGGATGAAGTGGGACTAGATGCTGTCTCCTTTCACTTGTCCCAGACTATCATCTTTGGACTACTGCAGCTATAATATGTGAGTGAATCTCAGATGCTGTGACTTTGGAAAGAACTACATACTTTTGAGCTCCTATTTTCTCTGCAGTGCAATACGTAGTTTTAGTTTAAAAAAAAAAAAAAGACAGAACCTTTGCTTGGGTAATCGTGCTATGATTTTGTTCTGAAGTTATTTTCTTATATTTTACAATTACAAGATTTGGGGGTGAAGTGGGAGTTAGCAAAAATTCAGCAGTTTTGAAAACACTGATGCTCACAAGGGATGTTGCATGGAAGTACAAGACAGTAACTAATTTTATCTAAAAAATAATGAGATGAATTTAGTAGAATTAGAAACTAGAACTGTGTTGTGAAGATATATACACAATTTTTACCCATGTACTCCTTTCTTTTTTTAAGGATTTTGTCTTGACAAATTTACCAAGGTCCAGTTAAAATCATATGAACAGTTAAAATATGAATGAGTCTATTTGCCTTTAACAGCCAAGTTCAGTTCAAACTGAAGGTACAATAAATGATAGTGTTCTGAAACTGTTATCTGCCAAATACACAAACTAGCTGCAGTCATTTGCAGGGGTTTTGAGGAAAAGAAGGATTTGGCTGAAGCAAGGATGATTTGGAGCATGAGAAAGTTCAGGGAATTTTGAGTAATGTGGAAGAATAAGCAAGGTGTTATTCTTCAATTAGCCTTCTTTTTAAATTATGCTATTTTACAGGGCACTGTACTAGCAGAAGAAGAAAAGAAGTACTGTACTCATTAGATGATGTCTGGTCCCAGTGTTAAGATAAGAGCAGAGAGATTTCCTGTCTCTCCATTCAGAACACGAAAAGAAAACCTGAGACATTTGAAAATGTTTTAAAGAAGTCAATCCGAGCCTTTTCTCTGATCTCAAGAAGTGCCAATCTAGGCTTTGCAGATTTCCTTTGAGAGTGGAACCTGTTCCTTAGTCTAAAATTATATATTAGATCAGATATACTAAGGAAGCTTTTCATACAGTGAGGAGTTGCCTTTGCTGCTACCTTGCCTCTTGGTGTATCTTTCTTTTCTCTATGTGCATGCTTGTGCTTGTTCCTATTAGGCAGTTCCTCTTTGTCTTAAGAAACACAGTTTTTCACCACATATATTAAACAGTATAGGAAGTGTCCCTTAAACACTATGAGTAATAAGAATCAGGATTTTAGCCAAAGAAATAAACTACAGAAATTTGAAAGCGCCACTGCTGTGCCTGCAGCCTATTGATATAATTTGAAATCACTGTTTTCTATTGCAGTGACTCATCATACTTTACTTAAAAATTGGTCATTAGTTGTCCTGGAAAGAGGCTGGATTACAACCAGAGACGTTGATCTTTCTGGTGAGTATGGGATGTTAGACCATTCCATCTTCCGATTTTTTGTTTCCTGTGTTCTGGGAAAAGGTATTAGTTTGTTATGTATAAGTGAAAAGTGTCTGTGAGAAAGAGAAGATTTCCAGTTTTATGCCACAAGTGAAGGTCTGGTTGCTGTTCTTATCACGTTAGTCTGCATCGTGTGTTCGCTGACTGAAAAATATATTCACCAATGGAACTTAAAAGACAAAGTCTCATCCACATATTAAAAAAGAAAAAAGAACACCTAAAATAAAATAGTATTGATATTTATAGGTTTATGGGTGGTGGAATCCATTTCTAATAAGCAACTACTAGAATGAGAACTATTTTGTGACGTATGAATTTATGAAGTAGCATTTAAATTTTCATCTCAGTCTTGTTTTACAATGTATCTTCACCAGAACTACACGTAATTTAATCTGGAGCATGTATCTGGAGTATGGTAAAGTATGGGACACATTGTGGTGATCAGAAATCTCCGTTGGTGGAGTACGTTCAGCTGGTGAGATATGCAGCTCAGCAAGAACATGAGACATCCAGCTCCTGAAATATGCATTCTTTTAAATAAAACTTTGTGAAATGCCAACTGTTAATGTGTATATAGTAACTCATCCTGGAAGATGTAGTCAGTTGAAACTCTTAAAAGAAGAAATGGATCAACAAAACACAGATTTTTGCTACTAAACTTTGCAAAACAAAGTAGTGAATTATGTGTCCTAATTATTAAGGTATGCAAATTGATCTATCATATGCATAACAATTTGAATGGAAAAATATGTACATAAGTCAATGAACAATCAGCAGGCTGTACGGTTTGGTGTATGCATTATACAACTTGATCACAAAAGTAAATGAAATGTTAAATGACAAAATACATTATTTAGATGAATCATTAAAGAATGCTAAGAATCACAGAATCACAGAATAAGCTGAGTTGGAAGGGACCCACAAGGATCATTGAGTCCAACCCTTAGCCCTGCACAGGACCATCCCCAAGATTCACGCCATGTGCCTGAGAGTATTGTCCAGAGGCTTCTTGAGCTCTGTCAGCCTTGGTGCTGTGACCACTTCTCTGGGGAGCCTGTTCAGTGCCCACCTACCCCCCTGGGTGAAGAACCTTTTCCTAATACCCAACCTAAACCTCCGCTGACACAGCTTCAGGCCATTCCCTTGGGTCCTGTCACTGGTCACCCCAGAGCAGAGATCAGTGCCTGCCCCTCCTCTTCTCCTCACAAGGAAGTTGTAGACTGTGATAAAGATTGATGATCTGATCCTTTAGAGGCACTGATATTCTCAATGACAAAGTAATTGTTGTGGGCACCAAAAACCTCACACCAGGTCACCTTTACTTCCATTGCCATTGTGAGAAGCACTGTTTTGTTCTGTACTTATGTAGGAGCATCAGGATTTGACAAACTTGATAAATAGCATGCTCGAGATTTAGTCCTGGAGCTTTGCTTCACTTTACTTTTCTGTCCATTTTGGTTCTCTTATCTGCTTTTGTGATGTGGCATGTGCGCCTGTGAGGACTGTTTGTGTGCTTACAAAACCAGCTGAAGGACTTGGGAAACTTCTGAAAGAAATCAACACTCAATCACAAAAAAGATTTCTGTGCCCTTGGTTTGAGGAGGCAAAATGCAATGTGTCTTTTGTTTTCCATTTAGCTGGGGTCAATCCCTCTGGTATTCAGTGCCCCTTTGATTTCTACAAAGTCTGCAGACTAGATTTTTCTCTCTTAGAAGTGAAGAAAGCCAGTACAATAGTAGTAAGCCTGCTTTTGGGAGAATGCCAGTCCCTCCCATGTGAGAGGAAGGCCTTTGAAGTCCTTTAAAAGGGCTGTTTTCTGTTTACCAACCTGTTTGAAGAATTTTCTAAGGGAAAAGACAACTTTAGCTAGATTTGCAAACCTCAGATTTCCTTGCTGCTCTTTGGTTTTGTTTTTGTTCTGGGAATGATAGCGAAATCATATGAATTGTATTATACTTATTTACTAGTGATAGGAGATTATATATTTTTTCCTAGTGATACAGATTATATCCATGAGTCCTATGATCTTCATTGATACCTGTGCCCTCCTTTGGACAGTAGGATTATTATTTTTGTATCTTTGCAGATCATTCATCTGTTGGGAGCACAAGGAGTCTTGGATACCCGTTCCTTCCAAACTGTGTACCATCATAGTGCTAAAGTGAAAAGCAGTCTTATAAAGATGCCAAGTCAACCCTGATTTTATCTAACTTGCTTTTCTCAGATGCCAGGCTGGAAGATTTGCTCACAGGGTATCTTTGTGCTCCAAAATGTCCATTCATCAAATGTGATACAGAGAGGTAGGGAGCTATTAACCACTCAGGGTACTTGTCTTGCTACATGAGAAGGTTGTTGCTGTCACATATGTAAAACATAATGAGTTCATTTCATCGAATTTCAAACCATGAGAGCAGTACATGGGATCAATGACCTTCCAGGCTGTTCTGTTTCCTACAGTCACTGATAGGTGTTCAGGAAGCATAGGGAAAGCCGTGAGGACAGGTCAAGCACAGTGATGCTCATAAATTATTCCCTCATATTCTAGGCTTCTGGAGTTAGAGGGGATGCCATTTTGTTAAACACTCTTTCCTAGATAACCATTCTGTTGGTTTGTCTAATTGCATTTTGAATCTCTGCTTACTTCCAAAACTGAATTGAGCTCTGCAGTGTAATACAATACTGCCTGATGAAACGACTCATTTTGTTTGTTTTGAACCTACTCTACAATGTTTTACGCCGATCATTTTTTCTAGTAGAAAAGATAGCAAGCAGCCCTTATTTCATATTTTTCTTTTATCTCTTCCCTGAGTTACAGTCATTTCTTCTGTGGCAGACATTCAGAAACCATTGCATTAATTTCTTGTATCTACATCTAATTCTAATCTGTCCCTTTTTGGATGTTGGGAGTAAAAGTGAGTCACTTAAGTGAGCTCCTGGCAACAGGCATCACTTCAAAGGCTTTTATTGATGATCCCTCACAGAACTGCCTGATATTATTGCTGCTCTCAGAAAGGAGTTGATGAGTGGATCATACTTTGTACCCTCTGTTCCTGCTCACAGCTGTACAGAGAAGTATGTATGAACTAGTTTTGAAATATTTTATTGAATTCAGACCTTTTGAGCTTTTTTCCTGTCTGAATAAATTCTCAGATGTTCTCTTCAGCCCTCCTCCTTATCTTCCCTGAAACTGCTCTGGGGATGGCAGATGCTCTTCTAGAGGTCTCTGTGCAACACAGGCTCTATCTAGTTGCTACTGTGGTATTTGGCAAAAGTGAGATGAGACTACCTCAAGGGGGACTCGCAGTGTGTGCAGTGCTTTTGTCCCATGATTCAGCTGTGTTTGCTTCCAGGAGTGCCTAGAACAGATCCTTCCCACCCAATGAGGATGGATAAGTGGATTGGTCTGGTTGCGACAACTTTTTAGTCCAAGTGGTCAGTTGACAGTCAGTACCATTGAACATCCAGACAGGCAGAAGTACTGATGGAGCATATGGAGGAAAATATTGGACAAGGGAATGTGGGAAAGTGAAGGCTGAAGAGTGAAACAGTAGAGGAGTACTGAGGTTAAGGAGATACAGGTAAAGCAAGAGGGTGAGGACAGAAAGGCATAGCAGCAAAGAGGGGAAGGACAAATTCACGTAGTTATACTATATACTCAATAGTTATACGCAATACTAACAACAGTATTGAGACTGTTGTAATTTTCTATACCAAATATCTAATTATGAGAAAAAAGTATATCCTAAACATGCAGAAGGTGGTTGACTTTGGACTAGATGAGATATGAACTGGTCATTAACTTTAGGTAGTTACAGATAAGATGAATATTTACATCTTTCCCTCTGGAGAGTGAGCCAGGACCAGCCCAGAGTCCACCTTTGTCTGTAATAAAGACAAAGTACCTCTGTATTAAGGACTTGCAGAGGATGATTTTCATGTGTGGGCTCTTATAAGGATATTTTCTTGGGTCGCTGATCTTGCAACTGTTTCCACAGAGAGCTATAGTTGAAATACAGGACTAAATCTGTTCTATGTCTTCACAGAGAATAGGTTTTCCTGACCCTAAATGATTAGCGTGGTATGTTTAAGAATATAAATCTCATTTTCTATATTTGGAATTGGACCAGAATAAATATAAAACAGAATATGTCTTGTGCTGCATAGTTTATAATTGAGTTTGCTTCTTTTTTTCAGTCTTGAACATATAGCTTATAAATTAGTAGGGCAGCAGAGTGAAACAGATTGTAAAAGATTGCAATAAAATTGAACACTTTGTGTCTTCCTCTCTCACAGTTATGATCATTACAGAAAATAGTTATTAAATCTCAAAAGATTACTTTAATTGAATTGCTTGTGTAATGATAGCTTACTGTTTCTAAGACTCCCAAATATTTTTTAGAAAAGCTGTAATACTGCTCTTCTTCATTCAGAAGGAAGCTGCAGTGTTTAATTTTCACATGAATAAACCTTTTATCTGTTAGGTACAAAATAGAAATTCTATTGTTTCACATCTTATATGCAATTCATTTAGAATTTATTTCTATCTGTTGCATATCTGTAATCTTAATGCTATTTTTACTTCTAATAATGAAGTTGCTATTTCTTTGGTGGTAGTTTTATGTTTTACTAAATTGTTAAAAAGGCAGCAAAACCCACCAAAAACATCAGTGTCCTTGACATTTGAAGGGTAACTGGAGAAACAGACAGCATTACAATCTTGATCTTTTCTTTCTTATTTATTAGTGTGATAACATTTTTTGTTAGCTGTGTCTGGCTGACATGCTGTGGTTTGTCAGTCATGCTCATAGGTAAGGATATTTTTCTCTTCTTTGGGGTCAGAAATTGATCAGACAGGTATTGTAAGCACTTAGAACTGTTATTACTTATTCATATTTTCTTGATGTATCATATATATATATATACTACTTGGGCACTGGAATTTCGGCTCCCCACGACAGCGATCAGAGCCCCAAACCTTGCAGAGTTCAAGAAGCGTTTGGACAATGCTCTCAGGCACATGGTGTGATTCTTGGGACTGTCCTGTTCAGGGCCAGGAGCCGGACTTTTGTGATCCTTGTGTGTCCCTTCCAGCTCAGGGTATTCTATGATTCTGTGACTAACCATCACTGCTGCTACAACCTTTTGCAGTTGCTGTAAAGTCTAACCTGCCTTCCTCAGGCAGCAAGTCTCTGGAAAGCTGGTGGAAAGATATCCTGGCATGAAGTGATGCTCTAGTGTCCATGCTAAATCTGTGTTTTATACTTCAAATATTTCAGTCTTTAGCAGAATCCATTTATGACCCAGTGGTGACAGTCAGGACTCTTAGTTTAACATCTATTTTCCATTATCAACCAGAGTACCCATATATTGCTTCTAGCTCCCCTTCAAATACCAGGTTCATTTTCTGCTTCTATGGTGAGTTCATGAAGAACCTGGATGTCGTTATGAACACGTTTTGCATCCAAGTTGGCATGTTTTAAAATCCATCTTCTATCCACTAATTAAAACAGCAGTAGATGAAAAAGAAATAGAAGTAGATTAACAGCAGCACGTATGACATAAGTAATCAGACACTTACTTAATGAACCATTACAAATATGATCCATAGACACATTATTGGCATATAAACCGGGCACAACAAGGATTTTAATGAGATTTGATAGGCTAATTAATTCAGATTCTTGACAGGATTATCCAAATGTGTTCAGGCTAAAAAAACCCAAAACAACAAACAACAAAAAAACCCACAGAAAATAAGGTAATTGCAACATTTGTATGAGCAAATACTTAGAATTGGAAAAATTTAAAAATAACTAAACCACATGGCTACCAGAACAGTTTTCTGTAACAAGGATAATGTCCTTAATAGGGAAGGATTTTATAAAAATTACAACTTCTGTAATGAACATGATGTCTGCAATGAACAATTTAGTAGCAAAAGAGGGGAACTAGCATGGTTCAGGTATCTTTATGGATCAGTCAGTCCTTAGTAAGCAGGCATTTTAGACAAAGCTATTATAATGAATAATACCTGTAACAAGAGCATTTATTGTGGTGACTGTGGTTTCCTCTCCTTAAAGGGAGAATTGGTATTATTATGTTTTTTTTCAAAAGGCAAAAAATCTCAACATTTGAGTCAGTTTAATAAATTAAAATTGGTAAAGTATTCAAATTCGTGTATGGCATCCTTTATTTTCAGCTCTCAACTGACACCAATAATTGCTTTCATCATCGCCACTAGTACCCGATTCTTGAAGCGTTAGTTCTGCTTTTCTGTACCAGTCTGACATCTAAAATAAGTCATTTAGTCATCTATCTGTCTTGTTTCTCCAAGTCATACAACTTGTTTCACTCTGTAAGTCTGTTAACAGGTGTGTCTGCTCTATATTTTAAAATTGGAGGAAGTCACAGATATAGAGCACTTCAAAGCAAGTATTGCTAAGGTAGAGTCTGGGAGTTTTTCAAGTTAAGAAGGAATAAAATGTCAAACTTTAGATCCCTGCTTTTGTGAGCAACAAATCTTTCCACCATTTACATTTCTGTGGATAGTGTAAATTGTAATTTTGTATGATTACCAGGGGAGAAACACAAAATCAATATGCATCTGTCAGAGATATATATGCTGTTTTGGTGCGGTAAGGACAGAGACAGAATCTTCGAAGTCATTCTGTTTTGGAAGTATTCCTCAAAAAAGGATTAGTATTTCTGTCAAGTTAATAGATGTTTGTGGACAGCATACTCACTCAGGTAGAGAAAAGGAATTTATGTGTCTTCGATGTGTCCATTTTGTGTCTTTGTAAGATTCCTGGCAGGATTATCCAAATGTGTTCAAGCTGAAAAAAAAGCTCACATAAAAAGAAGTTCTTGTAACATTTATGACAGCCAACAACTGGTATTGGTTAAACACAAAAATAGAAAAGTGGTAGCTTATTAGAACAGTTTAGTGTTGTTTAATTTGAAATAAGTCATCTAATTTCAATCTTCACAGAAATTGCCAGTCAAAATAAAGGTACAGAGCTGTTCTGTCTTTTTTATTTTTTCATTGTTTGTGTTGCAGTATTATAATTAAAAGTTGCAGCTTGCTTCCTGTACATAATATGGGAACTAAGTCCTTTTTGTTTCTTCCTGACTTTAAGCATCTAGACCTTGCATTGTACTAGTAAGACTCGTAAGATGAATGTTTCTGAGTTCTCATGCTACTTTGCTCACAATCTAACTTTTTGTAGAGCTCTGTTTCAATGTATTTGAGGCAGATGATGCCTGTGTGCCTTTTCCATGCTAAAATATTTGAGTTATAAAGTTACACACACACACATACTTTAAGTCTAGAAGGCAAAAAATAATAGTAATTTAATGTACAGCTTATCCTAAAATGGACACCACTCCTGCTGGTGTCATGCATTTATTGATGTGGCATTTGGAAATCCATTTGTTGAAAACCTGTTGAAACTAAGAACTCCTTTTTCATGAATCCACTCTTGCTTCTAAAAAACAGATTTGACCACTCTGACATTTTATCTAACAAGACAAACTTGCACTTGTTTGGTTTCCAGTTGTAAAAGTTTTCCGCTCATACTTTCAAACACCTATAGTGTTTGTTTTTTCCTCTACCATTTAAGAGTGAAAAAGAAAGTCATCTCCAAAGCAGATGAAACTTTCATCCTTCATTTCTTGTAGCACCCGTAATAGAACAATTTAAGGTCTTAAATTTGAAATGAGTCTTTAAAGTTTTGTAGAATGTTTACCTTTCCTGAAATTTTTATATAATTACTGATAAGTGTAAATACATGGTAAATATTCTTTTCTACCTAAAGATATAATGCCTGCTCTTGTTTTCATTCAGTCACACACTTTCTGAAGATCATAATATTTGATCTCATGTATCCTAGTTAAAAAAAATTAGAAAACTAGGATTTCTGGAACCCCAATAGTGCTGTCTAGTAGATGTATTTTTAACTGTTCATGCAGTGACCAAATGTAAAGAAACATTATATTTCCAGTATCTGCTTTATATCTGCTTAACACCTTCAGAGTAAAATACAGTATAGAGATTTTATAGAAATACAAATAACAACAAAAAGAAGGGAGGTTTTAAATTAAACAAAACAGTGTGATGTGTCTCAGCATGTGCAGAAGAGTTTGATGTCATAGTTCTTCAGAGAAAAGTGCTTTTGGTCATGGGGGTATTTTTAAACCTATTTATTAGAGAGGCTGAAATAAATGATATTTCAGTTTGAAGTTTTAGCAGAGTGAATACTTTCACTCTAATCTATTGAAGCTTTTGTGGAGTCCAGCTGAATAAAACAGTCACCCTTTTTTCTTGAAATTAAATACTTCACCTGCACTGGCGATGGAGATTTTAGTATTTTCGCTTAATCAATGTCCCATTGAGCTCACTAAGAAATTTCCTCCTTCACTTGCTTCTTACAATTAGCCAAGAAGTGTAATGTCTCTTAATGGAACATCAAGCATTGCCTCCTGCTGCAGGTAAATTGTCCATTCATCTTTTGCTTTTGTGGTAACTGTGTATCCATTTCCAACCTCTTCCCTCAAAAAATATTGCTTAATTAGTACTTATAACAATGGCTTATTTTAAGATGGCTTTCAAAGCTCTGAGGGTAGTTTAATGAAATATTTCAACTGCTGACTGGTAAAGCCATTATTGCTGTCCAGAGGGGAGTTGTAGACTTTATATGATTCACTTAACAAAATGGACCAAAGGTGAGTGTGAGGTGATCCTTAACAGGGTTATTGGTAATATTGCACTGAAGAGATCACGTCCAGGAAACAGGATTGTCTACAGGATAACAAGATTATCCACTGCCAAATTTGCCCTGTAAAGAAACTGGCATAATAGGCAACAAAGAAAAAGAATAGGACTGCTTAAGATGTAAAGCAGATCTTTGATTGCAGTGTTGCTGCCTTTTGAGCAAGGAGGATTTTAAAAGTTAGGGAGTAAGGGGTCAAAAAGTTGTAAAGTGTCAAATAAGATTAATATTAAAGAAGAGGTTGCTATATGTCAGGTAAGGTGCAGTTTAATATAAACCCTTATCCATCCATATTTATTTTGAATGCTTTCAACAATTTCAGATGAGGTTTTTACACAGTCATTTGATCAAGCAGACTTGTCAGACATAACATTTTAAATATAATGGGTATTTTAATCGACTACCTCTGTCCTCCTATCTTTCTGGCTCCAGGGTCATTTATACCTCTGGATATAAATTCCTGTAAATCTTTCTTCTACCATTTATCTCAATGTACATATACAAATAAATTCATCAATGCATGCCATCAAGTATAGACCTTCCTGACTTTCAAAACAGTCACTCATGTGGCTGTTAGATCATGTACATAAATAGATATCTATTGTAGAGTAAGCTTCAAACTTTTGAGGACTTTTTGTTTTGTTTGTTTTTGTTTTGTTTTGTTTTCCAGTGGTTTTTCTGCTTTGGGTTTGTCATTGCCAAGCAAAAGCTTTTGTAATGCTCTCTTGATAAATTACAGGGTAGGGACACATTCATAAGGATTTCTGGTCTTACATGTGCCAGTCTTGGTGAAGTGCCATTGCCAGGAATTGAGGCTTTGGGTTCATGTAGCATGTGTCTTCATTTGTTCAGCATTTACACTGTCTCAGAAGCAGCTCTGGGTATCTCATACCTCACTCAGGAGGTGCACAGAGGGACAGGTTTGATACACGAGAAGCAAGGAGAGGAAATATGACTTTATTAATTTTTTTGAAAGTTTAGAAATGAGATTACATTTTCTTGTGCATATCACTTAATACGTCAGTATGAAATCCAGCTACCACCTAGCACTTGTTCCAGAAATTATTTATCTTTCTGAATACTGCCAATACTCACTAGTATGATTTCCTCTTGAGCTGCAAGGTTATTGACAGTGGCAAGTCAGTCAAGTACACCTTTCTTTGGCTGATTTGTCCCACTTCAACACTGAACAGCTCGGTGTAATTGAAGAAACAAAGGCACCTGCAGTCACTGTCTAGAAAATCCAAAGAGTGCTATTCCTTTTTAAGTTGTGTATAATGTCTTAACAGAGGACTGCAAAGGGATTCAGTCATCAGCACAGGAGAAGTGAAGGCAAGATTAAAGAAATGGCATGTAATCAACAGTCAATATGTGCCATAATTTCTCCATGGGCCAAACAGTAGGATTAGGATCAGAGGGTTAATCTGTGAGTGGGTGGTGAGGAAGGAAGGGGAACTGGTCAAGGCTTCAAGCTGAAGAAATTGACGGCAAAGGAAGGAAGGTAAGGAAATCTGAGACTGTGAGAAATGAGCTGCTGGAATGGAGCTAAAGGGATCATTTAGATGAACCAAGAGAGAACCAAAAATAGAATAATGATGATCATGTTAGGCAGGCATACATAGGCACACCCAGCCATGTCTGCCCACATCTCCTACTTAAAAAAGATATAAAAAAATAAAAAATAATTTAAAAAAAAGTAAACCAGTTTTAAAACTAACAGGAACTCTAGCCTGGAGGCTTTGACAACCTAGACCCTTTCTTAAATATTGAGTCCTTTAATATTCAATATTTCTTTAATATTAAGTCATATACAAGTGCCAAATCCTTTGGCACTTCTGTCTCCTTTTCTGTTCTCCTTGTGGGGTTCATTTCCACATTACCCAGACATGGGAGAGGAAAATATTCTTGTCTAAAAGAGAAATGGTCCATGGCTCTTCATAGACATAGTCCGTGCGTGCAGGGAGCTGGCAGGGCATGAGCTGCCGCAATCTTTACACTTTCAAAATGTACCAAGCTCCAGCTGCCTGTTCTTTAAGCAGGAGATCCTCTTTGTTTCTGATGACAGAATTACCTTTTGTTTACCTCAGGAACCTTTTCACTTGTTTGACTGGGCTGTCTTCCTATAACTATGTCTCAACTAGTAAGACATCTGCCTAGGAATTAATCCTGTGTTTTGCATTAAGCGTCACTCTCTATTTTTCCATTCTCATTCTTATTTCAACCTGTTTTTCAAAGAGGGAAAAGAAAACTCAGGGCAGAACCCACCCAAACCCTGTAAAACCTCAATGAACTCTAAACAGACAGTCTTTCACCCTTAGTAATATAAGCAAGTACTAGATGCAAGTTATATTTAACTATATCATTAAGCTCTTTACATGTAAAAGAACATTGAAAAGGGCAGAAGATAAGACTGTTGTCTTACAGCTCTTCTATAATTAATTACCTGAGTGAAACAAACAGAAGGCCTGTCAATTCCCAATTAGGATATTGTTCCCATTTGGATTATAAACATCCTTTAGGATTAATGAATTTATGGGCCATATCCTCTGCAGCACTTGCATTCTCCATACCTTCATTATGACCAGTGGAGCTAGGACGATTTGCAAGGGTAGAAGATCTGACCTGATGTCAATGCGGTAGATAAAATGATATTTTATTCTCATTATCCTCAGTGTCAGCACATATGGCACTTCTATGTGATACAATTCCCTTAACACACAGCAAATATTTGCTCAGCTCCTCTGTTTGCTTGAGCTGGACCACGGGTGACCAACTGTCATCATCAATCAATTCATCAAGTGAAAGGACTTGACCCTTACTTTATAAGAGCTCCTGATCAAATAGGTTTCTTCCTGAGACAGTGTCCAAATTCGACAAACTGATGCTTATGCCACTTGTAGTACTTGGTAGTAATATTTTACAGTCTTTTGGAAAACCACTTGCTGCTATGAACCCCATTAAGAATTTCAGTTTATTTTGAAGGGAGAAACAGTGCTGAAGGATACCTTGCTGTATGTAAGGTCTGTGTGCTTTTGAATATTAATATAAAAAGCATTATTGCTTTTATTACTGTGGTGGTTTGAGACCCCCAGAAATCAAATTCCCAAGTCCAAGCCCCCCTCCCACAACTCACCTCAGTGTGACAGGGGTTTTCCAGACACAACACAAGACGCAATATGAGGGGAAGGGAATTATATTACAATTAATACACAAAAAAATATTATAATACATTATATACATAATCCTAACATTCTCTCCTATGATAAAGCAGTATTTACATTGGATCAAATCTCTTTTCCCTCCAATAAAAGTCCAGAAGGGAAGAAGGAAAGATCCTTTCCACATTCAGGGCAACAGTCTCTCTCTTCTTCAATGCAGCAGTTGAAGTTGGAGTTGTAGCTTGATGTCTCCATTACACACAAGGGGGTCTCCTCTCACCCCTCTCAGCCCTTCAGCTCCAAGTGAAGGTCTCTCTCCCATGGACTGCAAAGCCGGGACGAAAGCTCGCCTCACCATGTCATATCATGGGCTGTAAGACCCCCCTGAAGGTCCCTTCCTTGAGGGGTTGAGTAGCCTCAAGTCAGAACGTTTAGGGCAACTTTCAGTTCAGTTCTTACCTTAAGTGTTCTATCAGAGTTCCTTTGTTCTGTCTCAAAACTACCAGCATGGCAGCAGCGGGGAGGGGAACAAGGCCGCTTCCCCTGCATTCTGTCCAACCATCCTGGTCCAGCTTCCAGGATGTCGAACTTCTCAGCTCCTCTTTCCAATGCTGCTGTATTCCAAGACTCCCCTCAAGTAGGAGTCCACCCCATCCTCCTAGGAAGGGGTCTCAAAGGGGTTTTGTGGGGAGCTGATTCAGTTCTTACTCCAAAACTGTCTTTGTTGAGCTTAGTTCTCTCTCGCTCTCTCTCCATCAGACATCTCTGTGTCTCTCTACCTGGCTACCTGCTGTCTTTGCTTCTTGTTTCTTATCTTCTTGGCTTTTAGCCATAACCTTCCACTCAGCGCTGCCTCTGCCACCGCTTTTCTGTCTTCTGCTGCCCACTCACAGTGGAGAAAGATTCCCCCAGCTCTCGAGTCACAGAACTCAGTCCAGTTTAACACTGTTTCCGAGTTTCTGCAACTTCAGCTGGGGGCTGGGGGGCCATGGCCCCCAGCAGGGCTCTTGCCGCTTCTCCCCGTGTGGCTTCAGAACATGACCACTTCTTCTCCAACTACATCATCCTCCTTCTTTTCTGTTTTGGTGTGATATGTTTAAATTTTGCAGGGGTGCTGATTGGATCAACATCAAGACACCACCCCCTCGGGAGTTACCATTTTTTTAAACTCCAGGGGGAAAAATACTTTTTTTTTCCCCACCACAATTACTCTTTGAAATATACATTGAATGCAAAGTACACCAAGGTACTATTGCTGAGATGTGAGACCCTCCATTTGGATGACAGTAGCAAAGGCTATTCTGAAATCTGAAAAGTCTTGAAACATTAATTCTCTCTGAGTTTTGTTTTATAAAACATATATAATTCAAAGGCACTGGATGGCAAAACTATAGTGGCAAATTACAAGAGTTATTAAAAATTCTCTTTCAAGCTAATATCAAGTCATCAAAAAAATTGAATACTCCTGACCCTTTCACCAAAATGTAAATTAGCAACCTAATGGTAATATTTGGATGTAAGCTTCTTTTGATGAAAATAATATAAGAAAGTGCTTCCCTACTGTGAATCATCTTAACTTGTGAAATAGCATTTTGGTACTATGATCTCTGCAAAGGACACAGCAAGCTGGAAAATCTGGAAACAAAAGATGAAAGCAATTTTGTGCATCTTTTACCAATGTTTTATTCCCTTTTTAGTTATTATATAAAATCCAAATATCTCAAAGCACTTCTTTATGTTGCTTTAAAAACAAATTACTAGCCCAACCAATAAAATGCTTTCCTTATCAAAGCACTAGTTATGGATGTAAATAAACTGACCACACTTTAGAATGTTTCTTCTAAATATTTTCATCTATCAATAATTGCTGCTTTTACTGCAGCATTAGTATTTACATGTTAAAAAAATAAAAAAGGAAGTGCATTTGAAACAAGACTGTTAAAAATGGTAGAGATGTTATATTTTTTCTTCCATAATTGTATATTGTAGGAAAGGAGCTTCTAAAGAATACTCAAGCCTAAAGAAAGCAGATTTTTTGGTTCCGCACACCCAACCATGCTATTTGCAAAGGCCACCCAGGGCAAAGGTTGTATAGTCAAATATTCCTCAGGGGTGGGAAATCCCTTTTTTAGTTGTAAAAGCTTTATTGTATTATGCTAATTACTTTTGCTTTTTTTTATGATGGAAATTAGACTACTCTTTGTAGTAAGTGGTAATATCTTTCATAGGCATGCAGATAGTTTGCAGATGCAGAAGCTGTGCCCTTCCCATCATTAAATTTTACTTGCTTTCTTTCATTGTCTTTTGGTGTATACAGCTCATGTAGAGCCACTCTGCCCACGGGCATTAATCCAACAAAACACTTGAGTGTGTGCTTAACATTAAGTAAATGACTGGAGTCACTGAACTGTGCTGCCCTACTTATAAGCAAAGGTGCTGTAATGAATCAGAACTATAGATTCTTGACCAACTCTCATGGAAATCAGTGATGTGGGCGGCATTCGCGTCACTGAGAGCCTTGAATTAATCCCAAAGAGCCAAGTTGTGTGCTGAAAAAAGTTCTACTCTCTCATTCAGTGTTTTTTTGACTATACACTTTTTTTGACTATAAAATACTGTAACATATCTTAGTATGAAGCCATTAATTGCAGTGCCTTCTGCTTTTTAAGCATTTTAAGTCTACTGAAACGTATACTTTTCATCATCTGTTGCCTCAGGTTGCCTTCTAAGATTGCTGGTAATACTGGAAAGAATAACAATAAACAAAAAATGAATATTCATTTTACATTTTTATCTTGGCAATTCCAAGAGAAAGGTGATAGTATTCTTGATGATTCATTTAATTACCTCTGCAGAATCTTTATCTAACTTAAAAGGTTTTTTCTCCTGAGGACAGATCTTTCCACCCACAGATCTCCACTTAGAATGCTCCTGAAATCAAGGATGTTCTGCTTCAGACTGAAATTCACTTTGATTTTTACTGCTTATAATTAATAAATAACCTTATATAGGTGTTGGGGTAATATCAATTGTTTAAAATGAGAGTTTACAGTGATTAATAAAATATGTATTGTTTGTTATTGAAAGCTACTTTATAGCTCTTAAAATGTTCCGCTTTTTTTTGTCTGATATATTCTGTATAACAGTGTATTTGGGTGCAGAGCTGTAATTAGCTAAAGGCTATGATTCACAATATAAGCAGAGAATTTGATGCCAAGAGACAATACCCAGGTTAGGTGAGAACTTGAACTTGGAATCAACTATAGACTTTGGTGTGCTGGTTTAAAAGTTAACCAGCAGGGGAAATGAACTCAACTCAAGAGAGATTATAAGTCAGAATAACAATTTAATAAAATAAAACAACGAGCGCAACCACGCAGACAAACAATTGGTCTCAACCCACAAAACCCAAATGTACAACCCAGCACCCCAGGGCACAAACAAAGCGGTACTCCCTGCCCCCCTGCCCCCGAGTCCAAAGTAAAGGGAGAGGGGAAAAACCTGCTGGTGGGAGACCTGCTGCAGTCCGGTCAAAAGTGGTGACTGCAGCCCAACTGAGGGTGGCGGTCTCAGTCCGGCTGAGAGAGGTGAGCTGCAGTCTGGCTGAGAGCGGTGAGCTGCAGTCCTCCTCTGGATCCCACGAGTGGTGGAAAGGTTCCGAAACTCCAGGTTTATATATTCTCCAGCTCAGGCAGGAATGCTCAGTCCCTCCCTCAGAGCAGGGAATTCCATAAAAGGATGCTCAGTCCTTCCCTCAGAGTGGGGAATTCCACAAAAGGGCATGAGGACATGAACATCCCCCCACCTTGCAGGCCTCTACTGACACCAGTTTCTGGGAAATGGCATGGAAGGCTATAGAATACACAGGTTTGGGCTACACCCATCCAGTGATGAATTGGTCCCAGCTGTTCTAACTAGGACATTTGGTCATTGGCAAACTGAAGTAAGTTAGGATAGATGCAGAACTGAAATAATATTTCTCCTCTCCACCTAATATTATTGCACTCGTGGTTCCTCTGTTCCAGCTAAAGCGCTTTGGTAGTCCAGCAAGTGTTAAGTTTGGTAGGAACCCGGAAGGCCTAGTTCCTCATTGCTGTTGAGAACAACCCTCCAGAAAGCTCTAGGTTCTACCTAGTCTGATGATCTCTGTACGTACGTGGTTGAGTAAGTGGTCTCTATCTCCTTTATAATAGTGAGTAAACACCTCATGATTAGTCAAATTGCATCTTAGGTCTCTCTGAGCCGTGATATGTCACTACACATTAATGATGGTTAAGGTGCTTGTGCACAGATGTGTTGGGGTATAATGAACATATAAGGTGGGCTATAATGTAGGGTATAATACCTTACAGGTATTGTAAGGCTAAGGGCACTATGGATGTTTTCACATTGATTTTCTGTGCATTAAGGTTATGTGGTAGCCTTCACTAGCTGGTTTTCTTACAGTTTATTGCATTGTGGTGGCAAAAACCTTTTAAATGGTAAAGCCTGTGAATGATCGTGTTTCCCAGAGATCTGTATCATTTAGCTTCATACTAAAAATAACTGTGGACTTGTCATGTATTTTGTGTTGTCTGTGTAAGAAGTCTAAGTGATAAGCGAATTCCATGAGAACACAAACAGGACTCAGAAAGACTGAAAAGAAGTGCAAACACAATTTAGGCACAATTTATAGTAATTAGTTCAAAACCAGTCATATTGACATACATCTGACTGTCACTTGTAATATTAGAATCGTTCTTCTTCGTTCTCTCTTAAAACAGCTTCTTTCACAAAATTGCATCTTCAATCTTCATTACCAATTTTATTTTTCTCATTATTTACTGCAACTTTCCTTGGGACTTAAAGTAAGTAAGGGACACCTCTTACATATTAGAAATGAAAAACTTTGTCATGAACAGTGAGAATGTATTGGTTGCAAGGTTTCAGAGAACAACTTCACCTCTACTGTAGTACAAGATGGAAGGGCAAAGTCCAGAAAGAAGCATCCTGCTCTGAAACCTTTCCTGGATTAGCTCGTTGGTCATTATGATAATTAGATCATCTGTCTAAATAGGGTCCATATGGTGATTTTTCTGCAAATGTTTTCTTTATTTGAACACAGTGTATTACTCTATTTACAGCTCCACATTGAAATTAACCTTGGAGACTGGATAATTAGAATCTGGCCTGAGTAACAGAAGAGTTTTTTATTACTCAGGGCAGAGGGGATGGAAATATTAGACATATTATGTCTTATTCTGAAGTCTAGGAAACAAGTTGTTAGAGATAAATAACATGAAGTTGGCAAAGGACTCATATTCTTGGATTTGTTCTATTTTAGTTTCTCTGAGTACAACAAAGGAAAATGTAAGTTAATTTGGGTTATCATTCTTTAATAAAACCTACAAACTGTTCTGAAAAGACAATTGTGTTTGAATGAGCAGCAGTTCAGAGTATGAAGGTAAGAAAAAAGTTATAATTTCAGCTTGAAAAGATACCAGTATTGCTTCATTTTTTTCAATGCTTTCTGTAAATTTTTTCTTAATAACAGATTTTTATGGCTTTGAGACTGAAAAAAATATTTTGGACTTAGAAATAATTAGAGATTAGGTTAGAAATTATAAATGTTTTGCATTTATTTGATTCTTTGTCATGTATTTTTTTGCTTTTTGTATGGCATGAATATCAACAAGGTTGCACCAAAATGCCTAAACAAATTGAAAGCTTCCCATTTCATACAATGGACCAGATTCTCAGAATATTGCCTGCAAAAACATATCAGAATTTTCTGCACCTATGTATGTAAAGTGTTGTGCTGAATTATAGCCTTTCATTTGCATAACGACTGATTGTGTTTGCAGTGTGAGACTTGCACAAATAATTGTGCAGTTAATACTCCAGCTGCTCCCCACAGCCCTAGACACCATGGTGGTGGGTGTAACACAACAGCTTTTGCGGATGAGGATGGTTGCTGAAGACAGAGTCCCTGGTGGTAGCCAGTACCAGCCCTGCATCAAAGCAAAGATGTGGGAAAACAGAGCAACATATATTTTATGAAATTGAAATAGACATTTTAAGAAGGGCCTTCCTGCTAGCTTCTCCTTCTGGTAAGGGAAGTCAGCTGGTTTGATGCTTTCCAGCATGCTCCCTGCCATGCAGGCACACCCAGATCAGTTCAGAACTACTGGTATTGGAAAGTCCTGGAGAAGTTTACCAATAGTGTTAACATATTTTGGTTAAAACTGCAGCAAATCAACAAAACACCCTAGTCCCTTAGTCCACGGGCCATAAAGTGTGCAGATGTTAGTTATGGTTCCATAGAAGCAACCAGTTGGAAAACTGGAGCAGGGTATTCATATAAACTTGAATCCCACAAAATAATATCTTACTGTGATTTCAGCAGAGAGTAGTTCAGTAAAATTGTTATTAATAGTCACCACATTATAAATAGTCAGAACATAAAACTAAGAGAGAAATTAGTCACAGAGTGCAGTGATCATTCACGAGCCAAGCTGCCTGACTGGGCTGTTGCATCTGTTGTTGGCGTCTACACTGGTGGCTGCAATGGTGACCCTGCCAGGTGTGAGGAACTACTAGCTCTAGGACCTCCGGGGCAGAGTGTCTCCAGCCTGGTTTGCACTGCATGTGTAGGGATAGGTGCAACTGTGGAAGAATTTGTAATGGAAAGCTAGAACTTGTTTCGCTTAGGAAAACTGTAAAATGCCTTCTCAAACAGGTTAGATGGCTTTTTCTTTTCTTCCTTCTACATTTCAGAGAAAGCTACAGCGAGAAGCTGTGAGCCAGCTCTCTGTCTCCCTGGTATGCAGAGAGATAACGTGTTTCCAGACATGTACAAGGCCTCTTTGGGCAGAGAGGGTGGGGGAGAAGAGAGAGAAAATACAAAATGCTTTGGAGGAGGTGGGGCATTGCCTTTTGCCCCTGGAGGTCTGATGCACTGCATTGTTAAAAAGTGGTCCTGGCATCTGAAATAAACCTTTTTTTAATACTTCCACTGCCTTGGTATTCTTGGGAAGAATGTCTGCATGTTTACGTTACAGCATTTCTGAGGCAGTGTTACTGTGCCAATTAACATCCAGGAGTTCCCTCTTAGTGATCGGGGGTTAATGAAGATCATAGCCTTTTATTCACTTGTGAGAAGGCTTAGATCTTTTGGGACATTTGCCCCACTTCTAGAGGGGTGAATTGATTAAAAGAGGGTGCAGGGCCTCTGTGGGCAACAAGCAGTGATTTCATGTATAATTAGTGGAGAACATTTAATTATTGTGGAATCTCAGCAAAGGATATCCTAAAGATGTATTTCATCATTTCAGTTTTATATGATTTTCTTGCCCAAGATATATATATTTGTGATGATTTCAAATACTTGACTATGTTAACTTCTCTGCATGATTTTCCTTTTTAACAAAAATAAAATGGTAGGGCTATTTCCTTTTTAAAAAGAGGTTTAAACCTGCAGCCTGGTTCTTTCATGGACTTGTTAAATCTTTCATTTTGTCTTTTTTATTGTCTTTCAAAATACCTTGTATGTAAATCTTGCATTCTTTTCTCTTTTTTTAACTGAAGTCTGCAGAATAATTGCACTGCCTGCTCAATAGAGAACTGATTACATCTCCTTCACCTATTGCTTTATGATGATGATTTCTTCAAGAGAAATGAAAAAGGTAGAATTATGAAACCAAGCATATGGCTATATTTTTCACCCAAGAGTACTTTTTTTCCTCAGGATCCTATGTCATTTGTTAAGCTAACGTTTAATTTTCGTCTTCCCTTTAGAAGATTTAGCACTTTTGATTCACCTAAACAGTGCTGTAATTTTCTTCTTTATAGATTTTCAGTTGCTGGTTTCTGGTCTTTCCTTCACATGAAAGTGGAAGACAAAATTCTGTAGCTGAAGAATCAACACAGTTGCATATTGTGGTGGGGGAAAACAGTTTTCCCCCTGAAGCTATAAAATGGTAAACCCCAGGGGGTGGTGACCCTTGGGGTTGAACCAATGAGTGCTTTTGCAAAATACAAACATATCACGAGCAGACCGGAAGAGAAGGTGATGTGGTGGTAGTTGTAGTGGTTGTTGGAGAAGTGACCATGTTGTGAAGCCATGAGCTGAGGGGCCCCCAGCCACACTGGGGGCTGAGAACCCCCCCCCAGCCCCTGGCTGGGGGTGCTACAGGGACTTAGAACAGTGTAAGACTGGGCTAAGTATCTGTAGCTGAGAAGGTAGAAGTTTGTCCACTGTGAACAGCAGCAGCAGCAGTGGTAGAACAACACTGGCCAGAGAAACAGTGGCAGAGAGCCAACAGATAAGAACTGAAAAAGCAGCAAACAAGCATGCAACCGAGCAGGAAGACAGAGTTGTCTGAAGGAAAGAGAGCCAGCAGCAGAGAGAGCAGAACTAAGCTCTACAGAGAGGAAGTTTGGGTAAGAACTGAAACCAAAACCCCCCAAACTCCTTGGAGAGAGAATGATGGACTCTTACTTGAAAGACTCTTGGAGTGGTACAGCACTGCAGAAAGGAGCTGAAAAACTCAGAGAAGGAATGCGGAGGGGATGAGCTTGCCTCCCCTGCTGCTACTGCCAAATTGGCAGTTTTGAGTCAGAGCACAGGAACTCTGCAAGGGGGCTTGAATCCCCTGAAGATATGGACCATCACAAAGGCTCCTGTACTTCGTTAATATGACGTGGTGAAGTGACCTTTGTCCGGGTGAACACAGCCCACAGAAGAGAAGACCCTAGCTTGGAGACGAAGGGCCGAGAGGGGCTTGGATACCCCCTCGTGTATACCGGAAGAGATCCAGCTACAGCTGCTGCTGCATGAAAGAAAAGAGCCTGCTGCCCTAGAGAAAATGCTGCTCTGAGAGTGGAAAGGATCTCTTCCTTCTTCCCTCCTGGACTTTCATTTGGAAGAGAGAAGAGATTTGATCCATTTTAAATACTGCTTTGTGATGGTAGAGATAGTTAAGACTGTGTGTGTAATGTATTATAATATTTATATTTGTACAGTCATTGTAATATATTCCCTTCCCCCATTTTGAGTCTTGTGTGGTGTCTGGAAAACCCATCTCACACTGGCTGAGATATGGGAGGGGGGCTAGGACTGGAGAATTGGATTTTGGGCTCTCAAACCATGACACATATATACATATAGTGTCCTGAATTTCACCATTTACTTTTGTGGCTTTTCATTGTTTCTACTGCTAGTTTTGGTTATGCCTCAGGGTCCATTCAACTTGAAGATTTAAATATGCGTTTGCTTCCAGACCAATACCTAAATCCCTTGCTTCTTTGAAAAAAATCCTCTGAATAAAGGTCACTCTTTTTGTCTATATTGTATTAATTAATGACTTGAGCCTCCTTTTATGTCTTACTAAGATACTCTGTAAGATCATGAGTATGAAAACACTATCAGTTTGGGTGATACTGTGGTGAAGTCGGTTTTCACTCAGATATTAGTAGCAAATCTTTTAGCGGTCTGGGTATATTGTCCTAGATACCAACGAGTCTCTGGTTTCTTACTAAGAACTAATGCCCTCAAATTTAAGGACTTTTCTCTTAAACTTGAAAAATTAATTGATTTCACATTTCTGCATGTTTTCTATTTTAGTAAAACGTCACTGAAATGCAACAGGGCAGAAGCCACTTCTGTGTGTCTGTGGTGGACCTTAAACTCACTAAGAATATGAAATAGAATCAGGAGAACATGGAGAAAAAGAGCTGTGGGGATTTAGACTAAAGGTAACTCCTACTTTTGTGTCTGAGACTGTATGGAAAAGTGGCATAGATATTCCAGATGGACTGAAATAAAATTAAATAGCTCAACTCTGAAGAGTGGAGATATGGGGGAATAAATGGAAAGACGAGAATGGTGAAGAGCAGGGAGAAAATTACCCATTTTGCATATAAATGATGTAATTACCCCCTCAGCTTCTCAGGCAGGAGTTGACATTCCTAATTAAAATAATTTTATGATCTTCTGGGAACAGATATACAAAAACATAAAGAGAGGGAAAAATAACAAATATAAAACTAACCAACATCATTGGTCATTTTTACAAAATTATTTTGCAATAGAACTGATGATGTACATGCAGTCTCAGTTTTATAACAAATTACCATGTTTGTATTTTATTTCGGATGATTCACGGGGCTTGATATAAAAGGCAGCAGCTGAATAAAACCTTTTCAGCGAAGAGAATGATAAAACCACAATACAAGGACAGGGAATTGAAAGCCTACTGGACTGAATTTCGTTGTTTTCTTCTGATTAGTACTGCAAATTGAAAGCCACTGTGTTTAACCTGTGCTGATACTACAGTTGCTGTAATTAAGCATAAGAATATGGTCTTACAACTTGTGCATGCCAATTGTTTCATACAAAGCACCTGGTAAATTTGCCAGTACATATAGTATTAAATCTACAGCAGAGGTGTCCACCCACCAAAGGCTGCCATTGTTACTTTTTTAATCGATCTACAGTATTCTGCCACATCTTCTCTTCCCAATTTCTGGGCAAAAAGGAAGTAAGGGAGCCTTTTCCAGATGGTGGGGTAGTAAAGGAATATTTTGTTTTAGCCATGTTGGAAGGAAGGGGTTGTGCTAAAAAGGAAGATAAAACCCAGCAAGTGTAAC
The DNA here is from genome assembly GCF_003945725.1 of Corapipo altera. Classification (NCBI taxonomy): domain Eukaryota; kingdom Metazoa; phylum Chordata; class Aves; order Passeriformes; family Pipridae; genus Corapipo; species Corapipo altera. Next base: position 2,771,498 of record NW_020884944.1, on the reverse strand, counting down.
AAATCTGGATAATTCCATTATCATATGCCTTGTCTTATCACTCTTACCATCTGAATGACTGATTTAATGTTGCTAAGAGACTTGACAGACCAACTTGTTAGCATTAGATACTGCACACAGTAGTTATTGATAAATCAATTGTTACCACTAATTTTACTCCAATAGGGTTGATAGTAGTCAGGAGTTGGCTGAAGGATATGTTTGTGTTCATGCGTTTCCTTTCCCCTCCCCCTCCACATAACTGGTTCTCTTTTGCATTTCCTAAGTACTTTTGGTGATTTCATGGTAAGAAGACAAGCGAGAAACCAAGAGAATAAAATTATCCTCAGGCACAAATGCAGAAAATCAGGCTTGAAAGCTCACAGGAACTGATGTTCTTGTCCTATAACCATTACTTATAGTAGTGACTAAGCTTTGAATAATTTAGAAAAATTAAAATCTTTCTTGAGATATTTTCATGTCTAGTCCTCATTGATTAATTAATAAAAGCTAACAAAGCATTTTAAGCCTCAGAAAACTTTGGGTGTTATTCTGCTCAGAGGATGGGCATGGTGTCAAGTCCATTAGTTCTGAGCTGATTCATCCTGCCCTAATTAATATGATTCACTCATAGACCACAAAATCTGGAATAATCACCGTGGGTTTTGAGAGAATTAAATATTATCTACTGCACCACGTGCTTAATTCTTCAACTCCATTTACATAGGTGGGAAGGGGAAACATATTCCAATTATTTTATCCAGTAAATAAATCTCAAATGTCATAAAGATGAATACCTCCCTTCTCAATTCCTGTTCTTTTGTTTGTGTTTGTTTTACAGGACAAAGAGGGTTGGATAAAATGATGGCAGGAGTTCAAAGCATCTCTCAGGGGGTGATTTTGCATGAGGGGCTCCACAGCAGGCACTGGTGGGATGGTCAGTAGGGCATAGAGAATCCTCTGTGTTATCCCAGTGTAAGTCATGGTTGCTCTGCATGGCGGCACCTTCCAGATTCACAGTTATCAAGGCTGGGATTAAAAATGATTTGTCAGAAAAACAGAGTTGTCAATGAATATTCCTGAGTCAGAAGGCCTTTTGCAAAATACTCCTCTGTGCAAGATTGTCAAGGAATTCAGCAAAGGTGTCAGGCAGCTAAAATAAAATAGCATGTATACAGGCAAATAATGGCCTTTGGTTGTTGCAATGTGAATGAGGAAACAACACAGCTCTACTGTTCCTGTGAGAGTACATCTGTAAGAAAGCTGGCAGAGAGGGGCTTTGGTGGATACCATGGATATAATGATCCTGAAAGCACTTAAAGGATTGATTCTTGAAAATAGGCTGAGGCATTGAAAAGCATGTAGAATGATCGATCCTTGGTTCAGTTTCTCTCAGTAAGGGAAGGGTGCTCAGTGTTTACCCTCCTGATGGAGTTCTTTTCACTCAGATAATCAAGATTGATTTGCAGAATGTTTGACTCAAAAACAGCTTTCCAGTTTCTTCTTTTGTAAAGGTGTATTTACATCCTGCCAAAAGTAGCATGAAGTCTGTATCAGATAGAGACTTTATTTCTGGATTGTAACAGGTGTATAAATTAATCTGTATTTATCCCTATTTCACAAGCGATGTACATAGCTGTCCACATACCAGCATTTATCTTTCTGGTTTGTGCCACTGTGTGGATAATACATCACAAGAGCAGTGGTGCTGGTTATGATGTATGACACCAACATATCATAAAAGCGTTGCCACTTCTGTGATGTATTATTCAGAACATGGAATTAAACAGAAAGATCAATATAATACAGGCCCTTAATTTTATAAGGTGGGTTAGAAGGTTTTAGATTAAAGAATATAGGCTCCAGAGAGTTTACATAGTCTCAGTAAATAAGAGAAACAAATGGGAATAACTGTGATTTCATAGATGAACCAAGGTTTACCAAAATATATTCAATCTGTGGCCAGTGGAACTTTTTAAGTTCCCTATTTGTTTCAAGTCCTCTCTGTACTCAGCTGTGATGCAACCAGCTTCCTACCACATTCCTTCGCAATATTTTCCACAAAACACCATCTTCACTGTCTCTATGTTAGCCAGTTCTCTTTCCTACTTCCCTCTTCCCTGGATCACCACCTGGCAGCTCCTACTGCACCTAGCCCATCTTGCCAAGCATTACCAGCTCCCTCATTCCTGTTCATTAGTGACCTGGCATGCTGAGTAGAGCTGAAATGGTGAATTTATTTTCCTGCTTTTTGCACAATGAGGGCGCTTATTTGAGCACTCTTCTCTACTTGAGTGCTAATTATCACTAAACTGACTGAAAGTTAGTTCAAATCGAAGAACTTACCTATTTGTGAAATGTTGAAATTTTCTCTCGTTTTGTAAAGTTAATAGGGAGATGATGGGGTAGGGGACAAAAAAAAAATCTTAGGCATCCACCTTGTTTCCGTTGTGGTTAACTAAAATCCTTTTGTTAAGAAGCTTTTGATTTTTGTTAGTACTTTTATCATGATAAAAATTTTATTTAGTATCATTAATTTGCTTTTGCAACACTATTAATCATAGAATTTGAATAAGAAATTATTTTGGTTTTGTGTTTTAGATTTATTTCAATTCTGTAGTTCCCTCAAAAGTGCTTAGACAGTATTTTCACCTTTTGCTCAGAAAGTTGAAGTGGCAAAAAGAGGCTTGCATACATGAACTTCAAGAATAAACACTAGATATTGCAAAACATGGTTAAAACTAACAGTTGGCACTTCTGGGCTTTTCCATATCTCACGTGAAGAAAAAAATCCCTCAGCAAGTCCGAAAAGCTTTCTTGGGTTCAGAAGGTGCTGCCCCTAACTATATTAACAGAATAAATACCTGGTATTAATATCAATTTTATTTTTATTGTGTGGTTGCAAACAGTCGCTACATTCTTCAATTTTCTTAAAGTTTTGGTCCAGCCACCTGACTTGTCTTCTCGACTTGAGTATTCCTTTTATCAATCTCATTAGCTATTGTTTTCTCCTCTCTACTCAAAACTTTGTAGTTTCAAGATAGTAAATTTATTAACGTTTTTTAGGTAGTGTACACAATTTTTTTCCTGCATTGATATTATTTCCTTGAATCCTTGAGGATATTTATACCGTTTTATATCCTCTTAATCTCTTTTTCTCTAAGTTGTGTAAATTAAGTTCCCTTCCTTGCTCTTCCTCTGTAATATCCTCTAATCCTTGAATCATTTCAGTTGTCCACACTACCAGCATATATGTTTTCTGGGGGCTTGGAACATAAAAAGAAATTAAGGGTCCCCTGTCTGCCACAGCATGTTCTGCTGTGAGCATACCTGTTAAGGCTGGCCTTAACCAAAGAGAATTGTAATTCTTCTTGCACAGTGGGGCCCATTTGATTTATTATATATTTTTATCAGGTTCTGGTGCTATTCACAGTGCCAGACACTGTTTATGCATTAGATGCTGTATTTCCCTGCCCAAAGACCTTAAAACAGAAGACTTTAATTGTGTGAGAACCTCCTAGCAGAGACCCCCTACAGAGAGAGCTACACATTAAAACTTCTCTGCTATTTCTGTTCCTTTAGAATCCGTATTTAAGACATATAATGTTATGTGATAAATGGGGGTTATATTTTTAATGTGTTTTGTCCTAAAATTAATGTTTCCGTAAGAGCATTTCTGGGACAGTGAGAGAGGAGGGAAATAGTTTGGATCATGCAACATCCAAAAGCACTGCAGTTTATGAAGGTCATGGCAATTTACGTCTCTTATCCCCAGATAATACAGAGATGTTCATACAGATCATTTGGATGTAGGTATAGAAAATTTTATCTAAGTCAGAGTAAGATTATAACATTGGTCCCCTAGCCAGTGATTTACAGTAACTGTCTTCTCTCTGAGGCAAGACACTAAATCTGCCAGAAATGCTTTTCTTTGTTTTCAGATTTGAGTCTAAACAAATCCATACATGTGACCAAAGTACTAGTAATGCCAAAGAGAAATATGGATGCGTAGATAGGCCACTGAGGATAGCCATCGATCTTCCAATGTCCTCTTCTCTCTTGATGTTATCATTGTAAATGAATTATCACAAACGATGTGCTTGATTACATTCATTCTGTGTGATGTCAGAGGATTTCAGTATTAATAGGTGTAGAATTTCTCCAAGAATTGCCTATAAAAAAATGATAGTTTGGACAGAGAACAGAATTCTATATTGCTGTAGCATAAAACAGAGTGACTTAATATAGTGAAAAATAATTGTGTTAATATTGATTATGCTGTTGAATACGTATCCATGTTAATACAAATGTGAATAAGCAGTGTGATTCACACTTTCATTTCTAAGTTTCCTGTATGTATGGAAGTACATATACTCTGTAATTTTTGTTTGTGTACTTGAAAGTACCACCACCTCTGGGAAAAGATACACTTTGGAAACCTTTTGAAGCTGTTCAGACATTCAATAGAATGCTGTCTCTTAGAAAACCTGTAATTTATCTCATCAGTAATCTGTGATTTTATGTACTGTGTTAATAAGAAGTCAAGAGCAGTGGGACAGTCTTCTATGGTAATAAAGGGACATGAACTTTACAGTGTTGTTTAGTGCAATGTTTCTCTGCAACACCACGTATCTGTCTCTCTACCTTATTTTAGTCCCCATCATTCCCTTTTTCTGCAGTTATAGAGTGTATCTTTTACCTGTTATGCAATGACCAACAGTTGCTACAAATAAAACTTTCCTTCTGTGAATCCATGTAGGTTTTGTTTTGAGGTATACTGGGTATGCTGAAGAAGCTACTTATGGTAATATCATGAGCATTCCAAAACATAGCTTTTCAAGATAAATACAAATATGTATGTATTTTGTCCAGAAATACTGAAGGTAGTGAAAGCTGGATGTTGCAATTATTGGAAGCACATAAAAGGCACAGAGATGAATGCAGCGAAACTGACAATCATAAGTAGAAAGTCTAATGTAATTTCCTTTTTTAGAGCTCTTTTGAAGGTAAAAAGGTAGACGGGAGCCATTAGCTTTTAACGATTTATAATGCTTTTAAGAGTTTCCATACAATGAGCAAAAAAAATGGTATTGGTCTGTAATTCACAGATGGTCATTTAGAAAACATACCTTCTGAGGTGTTTATTGTGTAAACTCTTTATAATACAAATTGAAATTTGATAAAAGGAGCAGAATCATTCAGCAGTTATGGAAGGTACACAGTTAAATCCCATGTTTTTCTCTCAGAAAAGAAATCAGTAAATATCAGCATGTTGATTTGCAGAAATGCATTTTTAGAAAGACTTGTGGGTTTCTTTTGAGAATTTTCCCATTTGCAGCTAGTGCTATCAAATTAAATCCAAAGTAAAGTAAATCAAATTAGTACATATATTGTTAAAATTCAAAAAAACCAACAATGTCCTTGAAGTAAAATATATCTAAATTCAGCCTAGCTAAGAACAAAACTTAATATTCTTTGATAAAGGGAGCATGAGTGGTAGGGATTGCTACTAAGCTTTTAAAGTACTTTTATTTGCTTTAAACTGCATTTTTGCATTCAAGTAATATTATTATCTAACAAGACAAAAGGATGAATGCACATTTGCTTGCAGGCTGCTTATGCATCTCTCCTATCCAGGGAATCCGTAAAGGAATTGGAGAAACCAGGCCAGCTCTGGTCAGGTTTTTTTATTAGTACTTAAAGGGAGAACTAGAATAACCTACACCTGCAGTGTGCAGCCCTTAGCACCAAGGTTGACCATTGCAGGTAGTGTTTCAATCTGAACAGAATCCTTCCCAAGGAGGGGCCACCTGACCTTCCCCTACCTGAGAGGACTCAGCCCTTCCAATTGAATTGGGGTCATTGGGTAGCCGGGAAAAAACAGCATCAAATGTTGATCAGGCCTAGCAGGTGGTGCACTCAAGCATTCCCAACAGGAAGAACAGGTTGAAAATGGGTTTCAAGTGGGTTTGGACGGAAGAGAACTTGAACCCACTTTTATTCCACTTTCTGTAAAAACTTTGCTACTAAGTGAGCAAAGAAAATTAATTTGTATTGTAATTTATAATTTATAATTGTTTAGAGTTATTTCAATTTTACGAAGAGAAAAAAATGGCAGTCAGCTCCTGGAAGAGGCTAGGAAAGTTCTTTTAGTCAGATACTGTTGGGCGAGCAGCCTGGGTAGAATAAACACAGGCCCTTTTCCATCCCTCACAAATATTTCCAATGACAGCCATGACAGCCATGACGGCAAGCCCGCCATTGCCATGTAAATGCAATGCCCTCCACTGTAAAAGGTGAACTGTATTTCCACAGATGTTACTCTCTTATATTTCGTTCATTTAACTGGGCTTGGTCTGTCCATGTTTAAAAGCTCAAGCTCCTTTATGCATTTGTGGCTAGTGTTTAGGTACATACTGGTATGTCCCAAACATACGTGATTCTGGGAGGCAAGTAGGTCAGGTTAGAACGCTTCTGAGAGTACAAAGAAATTTTTGCTACATTGAACTGCTGATTGGCTTAAACTTTGGTTGTCCAGTTTAGAATATTGGGCACCTGCTTGGATGTGAATAACTGCTTCCAGAGGAAGTGATTTGCATCCTGGAATTTAGTTATTGCCTTTTGAGTGACAATATCCCTTACTCTGTTTGCTTTGGTGTCCCAGCAGGCTGGTTATTGTGAATACCCCTCTTAGGTATCTAACTATATATTTAATGTGGATGATTTAAGAACCTTATTCTGTGTTGTCATTTTTTAGCACTGAAGCACTGGTCTGGCTCTCATTGATTCCTGAAGCTAGGTAATTACCAGCCTGAAATACTGTCAATGACTTTTATGTTGAGGAATGTAATTCAAATAGGGAAAACAGCATAATGCAATGCCACACACCTTGAAGAAACCTATTACATGGCTTTGGGTGGAGTCCTGGAATTTGACAACTACATGGCCTTGTTCCAAACAATTAAATGAATCTCTCTTCAGAGCATATGGTGTAGATGACATGTTTGAGAAGTATGGTTGGCTTGTAATCTTGATTTTTAATTTTACAAAAGAACAATAATTTGTTGCAGCATAAAAACTTTCTTTTCCCCTGTTAAGTACAAATGTGTTTTCTTCAATGACAGAAAAAAATCTTTTTAGGAAAATCCAGTGTTGCCTTGCATCTCATAGATATTAATTTTTGTCTCAGTTCTTTTGAACAATAATTTGGAATTAATGTGACTGTTTTTATTTCCTGTTGATACTAAAAGTTTGTGATGGAAATTAGAAATCCAAAGACTAAGCTACTGAAGACCTGTTGTTGGTCTGTATGAAGGATCTGGCTGGAATAATTGTTACTAAAAAGATGATGCCTGAGACAAAGGATTCTTTCTTTGATACACCAGAAATTTATCAACCTATCCTCCTCCCCCGCCTGAGTTGCATGATGATGTTAATAATTGCACGAGGGTCCAGGCTGGGTAGTGGAGAGGCACTGTTTGAGCTACATGAAAAAGCAGCAGTCTCATTCTGTTCAGGTTCCTGGAAACATCTCCTGGAAACAGGTGAGATCTGGATCCCACTACACCAGGAGGGATCTGCCATTGGTTTCAGTGGGGTGCTGAGCAGAGAGCAGTGGTGTTATGCCCAAGTCAGAACAGGACATCTCCCTGCTCCTTTCTGCTGTTCCTGAATCAGGAACCAGCTTCAGATTCCCTGAGCTGAGCTGGGAGAGGTGAGGATCAGACAGCCCCTGCCCACCTGGCACAGAGTCTGTACAGGCGTCTCAGCTCTGTTGGGCACTGTGCCACAGGCTCTCCCAGCCAGCAGTTTTCTCTAAGGAACTAAGGGGATTAGGCTTTTCAGGGGAAATCTAAGAGGATTGCAGATTTAAGAGATGGCCAAAGGGGCGCATTTATAGCTTTTTAATTAAAAGACATTTTGACTGGAAGACCAGAAGGATTAAGGAATTGGTAAAACCAAGTTAAATGTCAAATGCAGGGTTAAGCCACAAATTAGAGACATTTCTAATGGATCTTTAGCTTCTAACTTATTTTTTTCATGAGATTAAACAATCTGTAAAGCTTATTAAGGTCATTTCCTATCAATCTTCCTCTTTCGCCACTCCTTGCCTCCTGCCCATATTTATGGCATTACAAATACATTTAAATCCAACACAAAAGTTTGGATGGTTGGTAGTATAAAAAGAGAGACCTTTAGCAGACTTTTTAAAGAAAAATCTCGTATTTCATGACAGTAATAACCAAGTCTATATTTTATAAGCATAGCTGTGTTTGAACATTTAAATGGATCAGTCTTTTGGTTATTACTTTCATGTCTACTTATTTTTAATGATCTAGTGTATATGAAAGTCAAGGGAAGAAGCAAAGTATCGATCAGATTATATAAGAGAAATTCTCACAGTTCCAATTCTAGTGCAAAAAACCTGTTCCTAATTTTATATATAAAACTCTTGTCTTTATACTATTGAGTCATGTAACATTATTTTGAAGCTAAAGCAAAGGTGTTAAGTCAAAAGAAGTAATTTTAAATTTTTAATTATTCTACAAGTTTTGCCCTAAAGCACATTTTCTTAAAACTGTACCTTTTGTTCAGCATTAAACTGCATGAATTACTTATAAGGCAGGAAGATCAATATCTCAGAATGTCTTACAAATAATAATTTAGTTCAGCTGGGATTTTTTTGTGTTGCTGCTGTTCATTCACCAACATTTTATTCTCACAGCATTAATAGCAAAAGTCAACTAGTGAAAGGAAAGAGCTTTTATCAAATGAATCTGTCAGTTCAAGGACAGAGCTTATCATTAAAAATAATATTTAACAGTTTCTAGCATTGTGACGCTTTCAAAATATGAAGGAGAATAGGTGAATATTGCTGAAAATTAATATTTCAGGTGAATGTTTCAGGTATTTCATTGGCAAAATATTGCAGGAAAAGTGTTCTTTGTATGACAGATGTCTGTATCTGCTTGTGCCTTCAGTAAACTATATTATATTGCGTTAAGATAAATTTGTTGGACTACGTTCAGTCAGGAGCATCTATAAAATAATCTGCTTTGAATATCTTTTGAAAGTCACAAGGTTAAAAAGCAAAAAAAAAAACCAAACTGGGACCAGAAGATGTAAAGCACTGCAAACCAGTCCTAAAATCCTCTGCTTTTCTGAAGTCCAAGCAGAAGATAAAATATAGTGTGGCATGCTTCCTTGAATTTCCTCCAAGGAATTTCTGTCAGGACATTGCTGTACCTTTAGCACTTTACCTGTCTGCTGACATATCATTTGATACATCACTTCTATCAACTCCCTGGAATCAACTTTAATCCATGCAGTCCCACAGGTTGCTGCATGACAGAGAGTAAGTCACTCAGAGTTGGGCAGGGTACTGCTCTGTCCTTTGTGACATTGTCTAGAGCAATGCTGGGATTTACCCTGGTGTAAAAGATAGTTGCTTTTGACCCTCTCTTTTCACATGCCTCTATTTGTAAAAATCTCATATTAATCTTAAAGCCAAAATATTGTTGGACTCCTTTATTTGTGAAGTTTTTGACCTTATGAAATGAAAACATTTAAAAGTATGTCCATTTGCCGTCTCTGATATTTTGAGTGGGTGGTGCAGTCAAGGTCACTGTGTTTTTGTTTTGTTTTTAATGTAGAGTGACTTCATATTTCTGTTTACTGCTTGCAGTCAAAGGTTCTGACATTTCAAACACGGGTGTTTTCCACTGGTTTAGTATCAGCATTTCTATACGAAGTTGAAGGATAGAGCTGGACTGAAATATCTTTGAAAGTGTTGAAAAGCTTATGTTACTAATCACAGCATCACTGTCTTAGAGGAGAAGACCCCTGGGAGGTTTCTGCCCTGGCTCTGTGGCTTTAGAAACACAGTGTCACAGAAGGATGGGTTGCTTGGGCTGGATGCTCAATCCCCTCACACATCCCTTCCAGTCCGAACTTTTCTGAACATGGATCTTGTATACTTATACTGTCTCATCTGGGTTATGGATTGCCACTTTCTTCCTGTCCAAAAAACTCCCATTACCCACCACCAGCTCAGTCAGTTCTGCCCAAAGAATTTTTCTTCTTAAGAGACATAAGGGCAGAAGAGCATTGCTTGTGTGTCAAGCAGCTTCTCCTGCTCTCCAGTCCAGTGGGAATTTGAGATGCCTGAATCTTGCCTTGAGTTGTGTTTGCAGTTAGGCAAGTTTAAGTCACTGTTTAATTTGGAATCCTTTAGATTTTTGTTGGTACAGCTGTGCAGTACAAAACCGAACTTTGTGCATTTTCCCTCTACCTGTTATGTATGCACATTACAGTGCCACTGGGCTCTTCCAGATTTCTCTCCATGAACTCCTGCTACACTTTTTGAAAGTTACAAAAATATGTTTTGGTGCTAAGTCTGGAGCAATTTCTCTTCTTAAAGGGACAGACAATGGAACAGGCTCCCTTTGTAGGGAATTGTACTTTCAGGCATTATGTTATTTCTTTAAACCAAGACATCAGCTTCCCAGAGGAGCTGCTTTCGCTCAAACTGGTCAAAAGAGCATAGTCTGAAACCAGTCACAAATACTGGGTTGTTGGTTTGGGATTTTTTATAGTATCTCCATTGCCTTGTATTTTTAGAGTACCACCTATGCTTACTTTCAGTTAGCAATGAGAATTTTTGTGTATCAAAAAATATGCTACAAAACCTTGATCTATATCAAAACTTGTATTTTTCTTTGGGTCCAAAACAATACCATCACCAGTTAACCTTGCCTTTTGAACTGAGTTTCAGTAACTGTTTGAAAGTTAATTATAGTTTTCGGAATGTGAACGATTTTCATATTATTGAGAGTATTCTTTTTAAAAACTGGCACAATGGAGAATTATATATATCATTCAAGATAGTCAGCCCTGCATACCCACAGCCTGCTAGTTTTTGTGTATTTTGAAATGATCATTTATGAAAGTTGAGCCTTAGCATACTGTGGCTCTGTGCTGTAGACAAGTAAGAGCTACATTTTTTTATAATTCTGATTTGGTCTAGTGCAAACACATTAAAATCCTGAACTGTGCAGTGAATTAGCATTAGGTGAACAATGCCATTAATTTTTTCATATACATAAAATTGCAGTTTAGGTGACAAATTCTGTATACTTGTTTCTTCTCAGCATATGGCACCATGTTTCACTACCTCTTCCCTCCTCCCTGTTTCCCACAGGTTGTCTTTAAGAAGTCAGCAAATAGGAATATGTACAGCATGAACCTAAGTTATATGAATATATGAGGGCAAAATTGTAAGAGGGTCCCATTCCTTTAGTGACCATTTATGTTCAGATTTTTTTGGGTTCCCTGAGGATTTAATTTTATAAATATTGTAATGCAGTAGTAAAAATCATCTAAGAATGGACTCTACCTTTTGAAGTATGCCTTTTAACAAAGGCAGGAGTGATTGAGGTCTAAAATTAGAGTAACATAGTTTTCTGTAGATGGGATAATAATTACCTAAATTTGAGAAGGAAGATCTGGACTTCAAAACATCTACTGATTTCTGTGTTTCCAGATGAGAAATGAGAACCCTCTTGTATCAACCTCTACTTCCCAGTATACTGAGCTATAAAAAACCAGACCAAGCTCTGCATTCTGGAAGTTTCTTCCTGTGATAGTCAGCCCACTGCAATAACAAATAGGTTATCAGTTAGACACTGGATTTCATCCAGGTCATTGTGGAATAATGTCTGTTTAATGGACATGGAAAATTTAGGGATCCTTGGGATTTTTTTCCTCAGAGCATGGACTAGCGTTTTAGGCATTGACTGCTGTAAATTCTCTTTTTTATTGAAGAAAATGCCTTGTAATATGTAAAAGTATTTTTACTGCCTCATTTGTGAGATGAGGCTTTTTAGCCAAAATGGACTAAATCCTATCTTCATTGCCACTCTCCCCAGTTAAGTCTACAGATATCTAAATTCCCTTCTCATCCCATTATCAAAGGATGAGAAGGCTGGGAATTTTTCAAGGAAACCTTCCCAGAACTCTCAATCCAGTGAGTTTCCCCAGTATTATGGGGACATTTTTCACTCACTTTATAGCGTAGTTAAATGTTAAGGAAATTCTAACATCCTCATTTACCTATTTTGCCAAGATAGAGGTTCAGTGTTTTCGTGTCTAATGTATTGCAATCTTTCAGTAGAAGATGTTAAAGTACATTGATAAGTATTAAACTGCAGAACACACCACATACTTTTATTTCAATTTTACAGAAGAGAGAACAAACAATCAGTGAAATTTGCACTAAGCATTCAAATAAAAATACCTGAATGCCACATGTTAGATACCTTAGTTGGTATTCTTCTATTTGGGAGAGTTTTCAATAATGTATCTGTAAATGTACTGAGCAAAGGCAAGGGAACACCAACAGCAATGAAAATATTTCAGAATTGTATTTCATAGAGTTTATGGTATTTGTTTATATTTTGCGTTTTTATCTAAAAATTCATCTGTTCTATTTTTCGTGCAATTCAAATTAATTATCCTTCACAGATTTCCAAGATACATTACACTCCATTTATTTGTTATACTACTGACCATGATTAATGACCAACCACAATTTAAATATCCCATTTTTAGCAATCATGATAAATTGTAGCCCATCATGGCAATTTAATATGCTTATTATGTAAGATCTAAGTGAAAAAACTTATATCATAATTAGGAAGCACATCTTAGTTGGGAAGCACAAGAATAGTTTGCCATTATAAAAGTTGCAGCTGAAAGGGTTTTATAGCACATCAACCTGGCTGTTCTGTTCAATTCTGATGGGAATATAGGTCATGAACTTTACCACCGTCCATCTCATACTGAAGGAGGGCCTTTTTACAAATTCTTTGATTGTAGTTTTGAGAACTCAGGAAGCAGGTCAGATAAAAGAGCTATTCAGGAGGTAAGGTGAAACTTAAAGATTCCTTGTGTGGTCTAGATTATGTGAGACGCATCACAGTCACACTGCTCTTTGGTGATGGCTGTGTACAATACCGTGGTACACTGCCCATTGCATGTCACAATTCCACATCATAATGTTGACAAGCATAGTTCCTCATTTTTCCTCATTTTTTTTACGCACAGGAAAGCTGTGGGCACTTGGGTTGCAGCACCTCCTAACATAGTCTAAACTTAGCCTTTCTGAATGTCACATTTAGTATAACACATTTTCATGCTTAGTTTCTTCCTACTCTGATGTGTTCCCTGGTCCTCCTGTCTTTCATCACCCCCGGGTGACAGTGGAAGCTGACAGCACAGAAACATCAATCTCAGTCCCATATCACCTGTAGCTGCACTTATGGTAGAGTGTTTAGCAGATCCCTTGTGGTTTGCCACTTAGTTTTAGTTTTTAAACAACACCAAGTAAACACAGTAATGAAGAAGATATTAACTCATATTTTTAATGATTTTTTTTTAACTACTACTATAACATTTATGACTCTCTAAATATGTTTGTCAAATCATCCCTGAATTATCATCCTGCACTTGGAAAAATGTTATTTTGGAATGGTCAGTGAGTTTGTAGTTCACATGAAATAACATCATGCACCCTAATGACTCAAGAGAAACATGATTAACAATCAGTAAAATTGAAATTAAGTTATTTCTTCTCTATAAGCATAATAAATCAATATACAAGATTTTTAAAATTCAGCGTTAAGTCTACAGTCAGTAGAAGTTATTGGACATTGGTCAGTGTAGTTCTTTAAGACAGGTCACTTTCCTTCCTTGCCTTGACAGAGCCAAGGCAAGAAAAATCATAATATTCCTTCATCATGGAAGAGAGAATTCTATGAAGGTGGGGAGAAGCTGGAGAGACAGAAGAGTTGGACCTCTCTTCTGTCAATGCCAAAACAGAACTCTATCAGAGTAAGCTTTTCTTGATTTAGGAAGGTCAGTATGCTTGATTACTAAGAAAGAGACACCAGAAATTGCAAAAGTCCTCTAAAAAGCTATTATAATAAAAGTGACTTGAGAGGATATCTTGCAATGGACACAATTTGATCACAAAACCACGAGTTAACAAAGAATAATTTAAATGTTAAGAAATGGTTTTCCAATGGATCTTGCTCACTGAGATGCAGAAAGCTCAAAACTCAGATATATACTTTTTTAAGACTCATTTATAGGGTCATTTTTAAAAAATACCATTTCAATGGCATCAAAGTTTTCTTGATGTTTTATTATCACGATGTTGAATTTGCACTGCTCTTAGAACTTTAACTACAGTGCTAAATTGCAGCAATATCCATTAGGTACATCCTAATTGAAGCTATATCATATGTCTGATGTGTCAGTACTATTTGCTACTAGTTCTAATCTGCATTAGTGTTAAATAGAGACTTAAGAACAGAGGAAGGGATAAGCATGTTTGTGAAACTTCTCATACATAAAGTATTCCTAGAATGAGAAAGAGCACTGACTCTATTTCTTGTCCATTTTATTTTATTTACTATATGCTGTCTCAGTTTAATGAGACTGAAGTGTTTTGCTAAGGAGGATGACCAAGTTCCTCCCTCTAAGCAATTGTAAATCCAAAATTAAGAGGCTCCAACTGAGGAAGTATGGAGAAAGAAAAGATAACAGCCCTTTAATAAAGGATATATGTGTATTGGTAGAACAACAAAATAACACAAAAACAACCAAACAACAATCCTGTACCCAAAAATCCCCTTGAAAAAGGAAACAGTTCAGTACTTTCCACCTTTTGGCGCAATTCTAACCACGGCCAGTAGGTGGTGCTGTTGGACCAGTGGCGGTCACCGCGTGGGGCCCTGGTGTAGGGGAGAAGCCAAAATGGAGATCTCCCCCCACAGAGAGAAGGGGAAGGGGAAAAAGGGGAAAAAGGGGCTCCTTCCACAGACTTATGCTGTTGGTGGCTGGCTCTGGCAGGGACTTCCCCAAAGGTTCCTTCGCAGATGGGTCAAGCGTCTGATGAAATCTGAACAAGTCTGGGCTTGGGGCAGAACAGGGTGCAGGAGAATGGAGGTGAACTGGGGCCAGAAGCAACCAGATGACCTGGCCAAAAACAAAAAACCACAGAACCCCCACACACAAACACCCTCTCTGAGTCAGGGCAAAAGTGGAGTGACTGCTGTTTCCTGTGGAGAGGAAAAAAAGACTTGTCAACTCCCTCCCACAGTCTTCTGAGGGCTATCAGCCTGGAATGTGGCTCTGTTAGCCAGTTCTTTTTTGTGTGTCAATCCCCCTGGGAAAACACCTTCCCCCTCCCTCGTTCAACATCTGATGTAGGGGAAAGAAAAAAAAAAAAATCCCAGCTCAGTTTTTTTAGAACAAGTAAACCTATGACATATACAAGATGTCATAACGTTTCAATAACCAAAATTCACATTTTCTGGAGCCTTATATCAGTATATTTACTAATAAGGTACTTAAAGTTCTTCTTATTTATTGTATTTGCGTTACGTTTTAAGGGTCCTTAAAATGTTTGGAATGAATGTTAAACTGTAAGTTGTCCTTCTAGGTTTGGTTATCAACTAGCTGACATTTTGCTGTATCAGAATATGTGTTTCTTTTTTTTTTCTTGGACGATTGAAATAGATCTTTTCATAGCCACTTGACACATGTCTGAAGTATGTCACCTTTAACCATTGAAGTTTAGAGTGGCCAGCACTTAGAACCACATAGAAAAATCTGCAGAATCCTGAAATTTGCAGATTTTGTGTGTATCTCAGAAGGTGGAGGACTGGGCTTTAGTTTCACGAGTTCAAGGCAGGAAAAAAACTCTGCTTCCTTCTGAGGTAAAGCTGGGAGTTCAGATGGCTGCTCACAAACCAATACCATTGCCATCAGTGAAGAATTTTCTAGCTGCCTCTGTCTATCAGCAGTCCTACAACCTACCTCCGGAATGGCAGCTCCATTTGAATGCCTCAAGAGTTGTGTTTAGTTAAAGGACTACTCCTTGGGATATAATTTTTATAAGCAAAAATACCATATCAACTTCCATATGAGAAGTTTACATACTAAGCACTGAATTTATGAAAAGTAAATTAGTGCTACAAGTCTGATCCTTCAGATATGGTAAACACTGTAGTAATCAAGATAACCTGCAATTTGCTTGCTGACTAAACTTGCTGTTAGAAGGAAGTTCTTTGGCCACACAGATGGGCTGGGTTTCTTACCCAAGTACAACAGACATTTATTGTCTCCTCTTTAAGGTGAACCACATAAGGATGTGGTTTATCTCCTTCTCTTAGTATGGTAATCAGGTATTTGATGTCAATTAGGGATTCTTTCTTTTTTTTTTTTCTTGAGGCTATTTCACCTTTTACCTTTAAAAATGAGACGTGAAACTAGTGTATCTTTGTCACTTAGCAACCATTTTTAAAAGTGAAGATTTTTTTTTTACATCTTTGGTATAAGTTATAGCAAGGGCAGGTGTCATGGTTTGACACCCCACCACAACACCTCACTGACAACAGCAGGTCAGTGGTGTGGGCCACACAGGACAGTTTTTACAACTGATCCTTTAATTTCCTCATTCTAATTTCAATTTTGCAGACTAAACTTTATTTTGTTACTTAGTCTTTTAGAGACAGTCTTCTAGGTCCAGAAATCTTTACTGATTTTTGAACTTTTAAATATTGTATGATTCCCCATAAAATTTAATATCTGTTCAGGAGAACCTTAAAATATCCAAGCAGAACTTCTATACACATTATCTGGAGGGATAAGAGATTTCATCTTTGAACTAGGCACAAGAATGGATCACCTTTCAGGATTTTAAATGAAGCAACATGCAGAAGAAAGACCCAATCAATGAGTTGTTTAACCAGCTGGAGGTGTAGTGATGAATACCAGGGTTTCTGTTACTAACTTACATCATTATTAGTATTATTTTCTTTTTTTTTTTTTTTACCTTTTACTAACTATGAAGGATTTTGTGATATTTTCCTTGAAAAGTACTTCTCTCCAGATCACAAAACTGCTGCTTGGTCAGATAGTGAAATCAGAAGGAATAGTGTATTATGACAAAGGAGAAGAATTTTGGATGTTAATTTCTAAAAGATTTCCTTTCCTAGTATTTATAATACTCTCTCCATTTCCCTCTATCACTGCCTATAATTTGAAAAAATTGTTTAGTTCTTTTATTTTCACTTCTATTTCACTTTTATAAATGTTCATTTTAAAGGAGATTTAATTATTTTTTACTCCTAGTGTTAAAAATTTTACAGTTTTTCAGACTAAATAAACTAGGAGAACCCTATTTTTCCTAGCATATGAAATCAAAATCAGTGGCCATAGTGATGACAAAGGCATCTTGTTCAGTAACATGGAAGATTACGCAAAGGCAAAATTATTAAATTAATGTCAGATTTAATAATTGAAATACCAGAAACAAGAAAAACATAGGCCTATTGAAAATTAGAGAATCTGAAATATTGTTTTGCTGATTATTTAGCCAAAACCTATCTGTCATGCATCTGGAAACCACAATTGGAATGTATTTAACTTTTTCCTTCTATCCACCTCAGGATTGCTTTTTCAGAATTTTTACTGATATTTTAATGAAAATGGAGATTGAACATCCCAGTTGACATTCCAGGTCCATATTAAATACAAATGGAAAAATAATAAAAGTGAATTTGATATGATTAATGAACAAAAGTCTCTAACCACTTTTCCCCTTTTCCCCTTTCCTTTGGTAATTACTGTACCTAATAACATATGACCATTAAATTGAGACTTCATGCTTTCTGACATTTTTTCAGAAGTTGTCTATACTTTAAATATTATTAACATGTTAATGTAAATTAAAATTGTGTATTTTTATTAGAAATACAGTGCTAGAACCAGATGTATTTAGCCTTAGCCTCAGTCACTCTTATGACAGAATTCCTGGTTCAGCTTTGATTTTCTTTGGCCTTATCTCCTCTTGACCTAAGTTTGACCCTGAGAAATAGGACTGTTCAGGAAAGTGTATATTGAAGACATTCTGATGTATCTTGTGTGACTTTGGTAAATAACACCAGAAATACTATAAACCTTGACTCCAACAGGAAGAAAACAGTGGTAAATTAAATAAAATGCTTACCCACAGTTTCTGTGTATGCCTGGACAGATTTTCATTTTTTCAGCTCTATCTTTGCAGTGTAAGGTTATTTTACAGAATTATTGTGTATTATGACTCAATTACATTTTCCAAATTGTGACCATCCTCATTTAAACATTCATCATAATAAGTGATATTCAAAGGACCAGATCAACTGTTTCAAATATTTTCAAGTTTACTCCCTAATTTGGATCATTTGCTAGATACCTATGGTCAGCAGACAGTGAAAGAGAGAAGGAATTGTGTAAGATGAACAACAGTACTGTTGGATTTGTTGTTTCACAAGTTACTGTGCAGCTGTTGCATGTTTCTGTGATTGAGTATATGCGAAGCGACTGCAAGAGAGTCAGGCTGATGCTTTCCTGCAAGGAGATAAAGATGTTCTTGCTGGAAAATACTGCAGAGTTCACTGGAGACAGTGAGACACTCTGGGAGGGAGAATGGCAAGTAGAGATCCTGCAGCATAATTGCATGCTGTTGAATGACAAAGTTGAGCTGTCTCAGTGTCAAACCTAACACAAGAGGGGATGTGATTCCTGGAGATGTAGGAAAAGTTATGTAGAGTTTGCTTCTTTCAGAATGCCTCTGAAAAGTGATTTTCTTACTGAGGGACTGCTGTTGTCTGATGGTATCTGCCATGGATGAAATATTCATGACATTCAAGTGTATCTGCCATGCTCAAGTCCCTGATTGCATCATACCTGTGTCCCCATCCATGCTTGCACCACAAGATTGGTTCAACCCAGTAGAGCATGAAAAGTGCAGTTAAAATACAGTGTGTATTTTATTTGGTATTTATTTTACATACAGATGTGCATGACTCCACATACTGAAAATCTGATGCTTTTAAGGAAGGTACTGATTGCCAATCTTTTGAAAAATGAGACTCTTCCTAGCCTTTTAGTAATTACCCAAAATGTAAGCTACTTCCTATTGCCTCTTGGCTAAACGTGATTCATTTCTTCTACCTTACCGATTGAATATGCTGATCTTTCTCAAGCTGAATACGATCAAGAGAACAAGGCCTTGTTTACAAGTTAACTTGGAAATACCATGAAATATATATGTTTGATTATTTTTTTTTTTTCAGATAACCATTATTACATTCAAAGTGAGACATCTAAGTATTTGAAATGACATATGGAAATCAAAGCCCCCACGGAGCACTCTGCCTGCAGAAGCGGTTCCAGCACTGGAACAAAGTGACATTACAAAACAGAATTAGGCCATTTGGTAGATCAGTAGTTTTTCCTGTAGGTGAGAATACATATTTCTGCACCTCTGCTTGACCAGATATTTCAAGTCTGGAGTTAGAGCCATTTCATCTAAAGAGTCTCATGTGACATCCCCATGTAATTGGTATCTAGTGTTGTGGACTGGCCAAGGTCTTTGTATACAGTGTATCCCTTTTCTCAAAGTCTAAGTCTTTCCATTTTGAAAAACCTGCATTAATGAGATATGAGATTAAGATTAGCAAGCACAATAAACTTAAATTTAAAATCGGTTTTGCCTGGAATAATAAATATTTAGTGCCTTAGTCAAAGTACCACAAATTTCTTTTAAATGTTCTCTTTTGTATGTAATGATGTGACTTCAAATTTACTTTTTAAGAAATATTCATCATGAATATAAAGTGTTCATCTTCAAACATCATCACAAAAAAGATTCATTATTTCAATAGGTTTTCTGTCTTTCAGCTATGCTTTCTGGTTATTTTTAATGCTTAATCCATCATTTTGTGACCTTCACCATGGGAAAGGTAAATGTAAATCTTTCCAATAACAAAGAAACAAATGGAATGAAAGCAAAGACTAGTTTGTTTTGACAGAAATGCTAAAAATTAAAACACAGGATGCAAGGTAAAGCTCTGCTCCTCAGAAGGTTGTCTGCTGACTTCATAGCAATTATTCATTTTGTATGCTTATATTTGAGGATAGGTAAACAAGACTACCTTCAGATTTTTAAACTGTGTCAAGGGAAATGTTGCAAACTCATATGAAATTTGTGATTTATTGTTTTTTGTATATCCTTAACTCAATGTGTATTTTTTTGCAGTGCAAGCAGAAGCAGATGATCGTAGGGGTGTGAGAAGGGGGAAGGAAAGACCCTTAGTCATCCCAACAATCCACCTCAACAGTCTCAACAAGATGAGGCACTGCTCCATTTTGCTGTGTTCATCTTAGGCCTCCATACTGCCTTCTGTAATTGTATTTTTTGCTGCTTTTTCTCTCTCCTCCCCACTTTGCAAGGTAAGAAATGGCAGATGTCTTACGCAGCCTCTGAAACTGATGGAGCCAGTTTTGTTAGCCCTGTCCTGCCAGGGATAAGAGATGTGGAACTGAGGACAGGAGGTTGGGCCTGCATGAGGGTTTTTAAGGGCTAATAATTTGTTGTTTGAGTTCTCTCAAGTGATACAGTCTCTGTATTTCATTCCCACACATACTCTAATTATTGCTGACAATTGAGTGGCAAATTGCCTGACATAAATGAGATGTTATCCTTATGGCAAAGCTGGAAAACAGGTGTTTCCTTTTTCCCCTTCTGCCTGGCATCCAGGAAATGTAACAAAGGCATTTTAGCTATGAATATACTTTTGGTAGGTTTTGTCTGGTTGCTGGACTTCTAAATTGCTGAATGTCTTGGCTACTACACAGTGAGGACACGTGCTTCTACAATTTCCAGGGCAGTAAAACATGCATGTGGTTTTCAGACTAAAGCTCCTCCCGTTTTTGGCGAGAGCTGGATTCTGGTTTTTCTGCACTGACCTTGGCCAATCGTGTTTAGAAAGGATGAGCTGCCCACACTCATACTCTAACCGTATGTGATGGTGAATGATATTTGAAAATGATGATACACCAGCATTGTCCCAGTTAAATAATATTTTCTAAATTATTAGAAATAATTGGGCATTATTTGTTTTTTCTACATATGAAAATGGAAATATGAAATGATTTTTCAGATAAAATCTAGGACAGCACTTTTGGGGTTTTTTTGACCTGTCAGAAATGTTTTCTTCTGGCTTTGCTTTAGGTCTTGTAACTTTGCCACTCAGTACATGTATTGGTCTCTGATGGGGGTGCAGAAAGAGTGTGACCATTATCCCATATTCACAGCAGACTTATTTCACTGAAATAGCTTCAGTTACAGAGTAAATCTTTCTTTGTGCTCAGCTTTGTAGAGCACTCGCGGACTCATACCAGTTCTTAATCATAAATAAGGAATTACTTGTTAATCTTATTATGTTTGATTTTGTTCTTATCTCCAGTTTATTGAATTAGTAGCAGTTAGTCCAAATAAGAAAACTGATAGAAAAACTGGTAAAAGTGAGAAGCCTGTTGGCTTTATTGTGTCTGTGTTTGAGTGACATTAATTTATAGCAAGAGGCATGTTTCCTAGCAGGTTTGCTCTATAAAAGGAATTCTCTTTGACTAACAGGAATAACTTAATTTAGTTTTAGATGTGTGAAGGTGCTGATGTTTCAGATAAAATTTCCTCAGTGTACTCTGCTAACACTGAATTCAGGCTGAGACTACACAATATACATTTTGTCTAACATAAGATCAAAGAAATGGCATCACAAAAGCCAAAACTGTTGTCACAGAAGTTTATATGATCTGTATTACTTTTGTAACTAGAGAAAACAAGAAAAGAGTTGCAGAAGTAGTTGTATAGTATCTATTATTTATAACGTTCTTACGGAAATGTTCATTCTGATATTCACCTTTTTTTCCCCAGAGGATACAATGTGACCTTTCTGGAAGTTCGTGTCACAATTAATATTATAGAAGGCTTTCTAGTGCCTGTTCCCTGATTCTTATGCTATCTCATTTTAACATATTAATGTAATAGGATACAAAAAATTCAATATCTATATATTTCCAAAAGTATCTTCTTAATATAATAAGTGGACTTGGTTTCCTGTTACTTATTTTTTATATCTCCCTAAAATGTCAGTTGCCATAACAGCAAATGCCACTTTAAGTGTCTATTTCTTTAGGTAATTTCCTTTCTCTCTCTGGATATACACCACCACTTTTTTCTCTGAAGACTATCGCAGGTGGAAATATGGTGGTTTGTCTCAGGCGGAAATTAGATGATGTTGTGATTCTTACTAATATGGATTCAGACTAGGAGTTAATCACTCATATGCTTTCTGAAAAGTCTAAGGAAAATTCTAGGAAATTTCTGAGTCCAAATTAATTATTTATTCATAAAATTAAAAGAGAAAAGGGGAGGAGAGCTAGGTTGAAACAGGTATTTTATGACACTACACTGAGTAGCTAGTAATCTGAAAGAGGAGGGAAAAAAGAAATCAGTTAAGTGTCAAATAGAGACTTCAGATAGAAAATCAGAATAAACATAACTGTTGGGGGAAAAAAACCCACCAAACATAAAAACACTTAAACACTTAAAATACAAACGCATTTCCACCTACACAGTTAGTTATGTGTGTACAGTTCTGCTGAAAATACTATACTCACTATTTTCCCTATTTGTTGAAGCAAAATATCTTGTAATAGAGGAAAGTCTGGTTAAAAATTGCTTGAATAAGTCTGGTTTAGCTCTCATGGAATTATATTAGGTTTACTCACAGAGGCATTGATAATATCTCAGCTATTGGAAACATACCTTTTCAGATTTTAAAATTTCCATCTTCATTTGCCATACTGCTGCCTCTCCAGTATCAGCTCCTATATTCAGCAATTTTCAAACAATAAATGGAATTGGTATACCCTAATTAGACCTTTTATATCTGACATTTTTAAGAGGATGATCCAATCAGTGTTTTTAAAGGTCCTGGTACATCAAGAGCTCAAGACTTTTGTACAGAACTGTAGCTTAATATGGTCTACCTTTTGACAGCAATTCAGTGATACTCAGCTGCAAGTGGAAGGCACCAAATTTGATAGATGCTTTCCATGTTTAGCCAGATGTGTACAAATTAGAGCAGGTGGTTGTATTCAAGTTGAATTAAAATTGTTTTGTATAAAGGTGAAATTTACTTAATCAACATAAATCATAAGAATCAAGCTATGGATGGATGAAGGCTGGATCCCATGAAGTGCATGCCCTTGCCTCTACATTGGGTCTACCTCATAATAATGTCACGATCACTCCATATTACCAGAGAAATAAGCCCAAAGCAGGATCTTGAATGATCTGGTTGGGACCGTATGAGACTTCAGTAATTCTCAGCAGGCCTGGTCCTGTCCTCTCATACTTGACAAGTCATCTGGAAAATACCTCTCGTAATGATCAAGGGATGTGAGAGTAACAGAACTTAATTTCCAAGAAGTCATTGAAGTATTTTAAGTAGTGTCCTTTGTACTTTCAATTATCATTGTTACCACTATAAAAATCAAAGAAACCCATTTGGTATCTCTCATATATGTTCTGCATGGTTCCATTATTGACCACTAATTCATTCACTTGGATTCATCATTATCCAAAGAGCTACCATTTTTCTTTCTGATTTTACTTCTTTTTGATAAATTTATTTGGCACTAAAGAAGAATTTACTAAAATCTGATCCTTCTTTTGATTTTTTACAATGATAGTCTCAATTGAGGTATCAGAATTTTTCCTTTTTCCTTTCCTTCTTCTGACATAAACTCTCTACCAGTGTATATTTTGTTGTCAGCAGCAGAAAGTTTGGCAATATTGATTTATCTATTTCATATTATACTAAGTCACTTCTAGCTGAATTAACAAGGTATCTCTCTGTGATTTCCATGAATTAAAGTACATTTCAAATCTTATTTGCAAAGTAAGAGTCTCTGAGTTCTGAAGGGCCAAATGTTAGAGAAAGAAGCTGTAGCACAGTTCATAGGCAGAAGTGTTCACATTATAGTTTGCAGTCACCATGCAAAGGAGGTAAGTAGAGATGAGTTTGGATAACTTGTGTAATGCTTGTACATTTATGAATATACTAACTTCAAACTGCGTTATTTAGCAAGATATTGCATTGCTACATCTTTTTGGTGCTTTACCATGGAATATCAGGCATATTTTATTTGAATTTTATGATTCAGTAGTTGCTTTACTGCATAGGACATTATATCAGTCAAAACCACAGTTAAATACTTAATAGTATGGTATTTTAAAAATTAAAATTAGTTTCTTTTCATTCTCTATATTTTCAAAAGGATTTTTCAAAGGATTTTTTATGATTCACCTTCATTATTTTCTCTTTGGGTCATACCTTTTGAGGTAACAGTTCAATTCCTGCAGGGCTACTTGTAAAAGACTGCCATTATTTGCAATGGATCATTTAATTAAGCTACCACAGTGTCTGTAAGCAAAATTAATCACTGTAGTTATAGTGCTTGTATGAGTCACAATTACTAGGCAAATAGGTTACTGTCCAATAGAATTGTTGTAATCCAGCTGTACATAGCCTTGTAGAATTTAGGGACAAGCTTTGTTTACTCTTAATGATACCTAATGCCATTTACTCCAGCTAGGCTGTAGCCTTTGTTGCTACTAATTAATTTATGTAGTGGGTAAAATGCTTTATTTTAATACCAGTGTGTGACCCTATCTGAGAGGAAACTGCCTATGACTGGAGGGAATAACTACAGAGAAAATATATCAATTAAAATAAACTTTATTAAACTATATTTGTATCATGAACATGGTTACCAAAACCTCTAAAGATCTGATCTATATACTTGGCCTTGGGGCACTTAATAAAAGCTTAATAGAACATCTTCAGTGACTCATACATTATGTAGCAATTGAATCATCAGGAAAACAAAGAGTATTGATCCTTCATGTCAGATATCTGGAGGACAGATTCTAAAAAAATACTATGTTTCATTTGATATGGTAAAATCAGATTTGTTATCCATCCAAAAAAAACCCCTGATGTATAGTCAGACAAGTTGAAAGGATGTTCCAGCAGTTAAAATAAATTGGGTTGTAACAGACCAAACCTCAGTGTAGCTGTTATTTCAGGTATGGCCAGAGAGGTTTTCTAAGACAATTAAACTTCAGAGTGCTAATTTCAAAATCGCAAATAACACAAACTCAAGGTGCAAAGGCACTGGTAGAGTGCTACCAAAGCAACTTTTTAATATATGTGCAATATGACTTAAGCTATCAGAAATTTTGTTGCTTCTGTTCTTTAACTGGATTTCCTACACCAGCTCTCAAACCCTTTCTCCCACCTCACCCTATGTCCTATGTTCAGAGGTCCTTGGCAGGGAACTCCAGGGGTGCTTTCTGAGCAGGGCACAACCAGCAGACTTCAGGAAGCTGCACAATACGCACAGAGCTAGAGTGCCCACACTTCCAGCACAAGGGGTGTGTGGATGAGGGAACTGGAGCTCTCAGAAAAGTTGGTGCATTTGCTTGCAAGAGAGGAGGTTTTGCACGTCACTATGTGAATGTGTGTAACTACAACATCGTGTTATTATAGAAGTAGGTTAAAATCTTTTTAGCTGTTTATTGATTTCAATATTTTTTATGCATCTGCTACTGTGGTTTATCTGTTGCATGCAATACTGATCTTGGTTATATCGTTCAGTGATTGCCAGTTAATTACCCATCCTTACAAAACAGATCCAAGCCCCCTGAGCTGAATAGTTTTTCCCCACAGCAGATCTCTGCACTGGATTTGCCTTCCACCAGAATGTGTCTCCTATTAGTGCCAAAACATTTTTCACTGGAACGCCAGTGCAGCATCCCTGCTTAGCCTGTTCCAGGTTTGGAGGTTTCAATTACTGTTCTAACTACTGAATGATGGTGTATCAGAATAGAAGAGTATAAACCCAGAGGGGCAATGTACTACTTGGAATAGGAGCAAGATGTACAGGCTAGTATTGATGCTTCACATCTTATACTGCTGACAATTCCAGTGCAGGTAATTAGGGAATTAAGATTACAAACCTGAAGAGTTGACTGAGCTGGGTTTATGCAGCTATATTTGAGAACTGTTTTGTGTATTTGAATACCGTGGGAGAAAAGCCTAAAATAACAAGTTACTCTTTAATCTTCATTACAATTTTCCTTGAGTTTGAAAGTTGTCATCAACCTCTGGATATTGTGCCTGCATTTATCCCATAACTGATAATGCTTATTTCTGTATTTCACATTTTTTCTTGTAAGATTGTGAATCCCCCAGGCTTTTGCTTAATAAAGGCTTGTGATTAATAAATACTGAAGTGAAAAATTACCTAACACATTAACCATCCCTCAGACCAAGTTCATCTAAAATTTGCAAGCATAACAAAGAAAATCTGTTCAGATCTCTGGGATTCTAATAACTGTGAACCATGGTGAAAAAAATACCATTTTTGACAGCTCAAAATAGATTTTACACAATTTAGGGATAGAAGATATCTTCAGAATACTTCAATAATAACTGGTAAGTGTTTGCTTTGCTTTCCAGTTTTAATGATTTATTATTTGCTGCAGTTTTTGGAATTCTGACTTGTGCCAAAGAAATACGTTTGTAGGTTAGAGCTTATTAATGTTGGCGCTAACAAAACATCTGTAATTACAGCTAGAGATTAAAAATTAATAGAGCTAATTTGCCACTCAAAGTTTCTGATCAATCCAATGGACTCATCCTGATGCGTGGAATTCCAAGAAACACACACTAAATTTGTTTTCCTTTTCGTTGCAGCATGTATATCATATAAATTGCTAAAATTAAAAATTAGTATCTACCATACAGAGATGTGACGGAACACGATTCAGGATGGAGAAAACCATGCAGCAATTGGCAGGACTTTCATATGGACGTTGCTGTTATTGTGTGGTTTCATTGTATTCATGCTATGCAGTGCACAACTGTACATGCCCAGACCTGCCATGAGATTGCCTGCTCCCTGCTTTCCCCACTCCTCCCCCTTTTGCCTGTGCCCTGTTCTGATTTGCTCCCCTGTTTGTCTGTCTGATAGCCCACCCTATGTTCTGCCTCTTTTTTTCCCTGGCGGGATGGTTAAGAATCGGGCGCACGCCTGAATAAACAAGTCTGCTTGCACCCTTTCTGGTGTCCTGTCCCCCTTTCGGACACAGAGTATTCTCAGGAAATAATTAATTTTTGTGCATAGACTAAAAGTCAAGAAATTTTGTGGTGATGTTTTCTTAAATACAGTTTTGTTAGCATTATATGAGGTGCTTCAGTCTGAAAACTGAAGATTTATTAAAAAATAACAGTTTGCTTAGGGGAAAAGTGACAATTTTCCACAGGAAGAAAAAGCATGTACTTACAACAAGTAAACAAATCGTTCATTTGTTAGAAGTTCATTGATTTTTAGTTGTAATCGACTGAAAATGCTGTATACGACTAAGAGAAAATATTCTTTTTTTTTTTTTTTTTTGACAACTTATGTTTTTAGCCCCTACACTATTTGTGGAGAAAACATCTGTTGTTTTCAGAATTTTACTATATTTGAGGATGTTACACTATTCTCATCAATAGCATTTTTGGTTTCCTGTATTGCTTTACATCTCATCAAATCCAAAAGTCCCTAACAATTACTTATAATATTTACTTAATCAAATGAATAATTTACAGAGGATTTAAAAAAAATGTACTTCAAAAAGATCAGCAGCTGATTTTACCTAAAAACACTTGGCCACCTAAACCCGCTACTAAATTTAAACAATAACTTCAAGGTTAATAATTTTGACTCTTAATAATACATAATATACCATTTATTTTCTCTTACTCTGATAAGCTATTTTGCTCTAATTGCAGTAATTTTTAAGTCTATTTTTCAATAATTTCCATAAAAGGTTTTTTGTGTCCTTAGAAGTCGATAAATACACTTGTGGTGGATGCAGAAGGTATCCATGCTTCACTAGTGAAAACACTCATCCAGAGGTATCGGGCAACTTGCTTGGGAGCCCTGGAAGGCACAGCTGGATAGTCCGTCCTGCAGTCACAGTCACTCATGGTGACCTGCAGATGCTCCTATGGTTCTATACCTCAGGACTTGTCTCCTGAGGCCTCCTGTTTTGCAGGTATGTATAATGTTTTACACTCTGAATACGCTAATATCAATTTAGGAAGCCAAACTTAGAATTTACTGAATTTCAGTTAGAATTATCCAAAACTAGAACTCCAAGTTTTGTATTGTATTTTCTTAGCTTTCGTATCTTACTGTAGGCTCATGTTCTACTTTGCTAGATTGAAGGATTCATTCTAAATGGGGATTTACAGAACATGTTTCATTTTAACTTGAGGACTAACATGATTTTTCAGAGTTCAACTCATTCTTGAAGCATATTTCTGAAAGCTCTTCAGTTTTTTGCTCTTTCTGAAGTGCAGATAGAGGAAATGGACACAGCAGTTTTCTCATCAGCGCTGCACAGAGATGTCTTTGCACAGCAGTGTTTAGCTTGTATATCTGGAAAATTTTAGGGTCACAGGGTTGTATTGCAAATTCACAGCAAATCTTTATAAGGGTTTTCTTTTCTAAAATACCCTCTTTTCACATGACAAGTCTCAGGTAAATTTTCTGTATTGATAAAATTAAATGTGCACTCACACATTTCCCTACAAGGTGGAATAGATTTAGCAGGACAATAAAACCCCTCTGTTATCCCACCTTACCATCTTAGGCAGGTTTTATGCAGTGAGTGAGAGAACTGTGCTTTCAGAGCCGTCAAAGAGAAATAGACTAGTAAAAGGTTGGGGAAGGAATACCTCAAAGATGTGTTTTCTAGTTTTCTTTTTCTATCTCTTATCACTGTTTTTTTTACTAGATCCAATTAGATCCTATAGGTGATGATGGACAGAATGACACTGTGTTCTCAACATCCCTATGGAAATAAAATGAATGAAGAAAATATTTTCTTCAAGCCAAAAATAAAGCTAAGTGTAGTAGCTTTCTACTTAAATCACAATGCAGATTTTGTTTTGTAGCTTCAACAGATTGCTTCAGGAGCAAAATGGTTTTTCAGGCACAATCTACTTAATGTTATAGTAGAAGGTGTCACAATCTATAGCAAGAACTTAAAAGTACGTGTAGTTTGATATTGAAAAAGAATGTGTATTCTTGAGTCAACTATCAACCAGAAGTGGTTGCAGGAAGGACAGGCTTCATAGACAAAAATATATATAGGCTTTTGGTGTTCTAGAAAGTTCAATGATATGATGTCCATACTGAAATCAACTCCTGCAGAAGCAGAAAACATAAAATTCCTCGTACAAGGTTAAACTGCATACAATTCACATGCGTTCAAATGCAGTTGCTGAGTTAGGATTTTTATTAAATGACCAGGATGTTTCTTGAAGATATTCTTCTAACCACAACTTACAGTGTTAGAAGTTTCCTATACTGTCAAATAGTATGGACAGAATAGCTGGATGTTAAAATACCCTTATCATTTTGACATTTTTCAACCAATTTAGTCTCTGAGAAATTCACATAGTAACTGACTCTGCTGTTCTTTCACTTCTATGTACATACTGATAGACAGATACATTATTCTTCCCAAAAGATTGTCTGGCAAAATTTGCTCATGGCTTTCCTTGGTATGGTTCCTTTCTCTGAAATCTGCAGTTCTGCAGCTAAAAATACACACATTTAAGATGCATAAAATGCAGCATAGAAGTATTTGTCTGGTCAGATTATAATTTTTCTTGTTTAAAGAATTAACTATCTGATCTGTGTGGTTGTAGTCTTCTAGTTTACTGCTTAGCAAATAAAATTACAAGGTCACAGAAACCCCATAACAAAGACTACAAAAATAAAGTAGCAAATATCCACCAAGGCTGATACTTGCTTTTGTTAATTTGCTTAAAAATTATGTTCCATTCCCATGTAATTCAAAAGAAAATTGACACAAGATTCTTTGGGCATCAGTCTCCAAAAGGTCTTTCACCTTAACTATAAGGTAACTGGAAGAGGATTCTCTCCAGTAACATTTTTCTCACACTTGGGAATTAGTTCAGGTTGAAGCCTGTGTATCCACAGTTACGAAAGGACCATTCTCATAATCTAATGTGACTCCTTAGCCTAGTCCAATGTCAGGTACCTGAGTTACAACATTTTTTCAAGTACTAATCTAATGTGTGGGATGAGAAAGAAAGAATCTATTGAAATCTTCTGAATAAATCAAAATACAGTAGTAAATCCGGGCTTTTTCATGAATGTACAAAGAGTTTGGAGCATCCCACAAGCATAAAGCCCTGTAGCATCAAGATAGCTTTACATCTCAGGACTTGACCCTGAAAAATTTGTTGATGCAAATTTCCAGTTCCAGTAGTTTGTATCCTGAAAATAAAAGTGTTCAAAAGATACTGCTTAGACTTTCGGTAGTATGTTTTGTCAGTTTGGCGAGAAACAGCTAATTTTTGATGGCCTGCCAGAAGACCATCCAAGATTGCACAAAGTGACTTTAAGGTCAAATGCAGAGGTAGAGTAAAAGAAGAAGAAAAAGGAAAAAAATCCCTCAGCACTGAGAAGTGTCCAAATAAAAGTAGATGATAAAGGTCATAAATCAGACATCACTGTTGCCCTGAAGTCAGCAACTGTCAAAAAAATTTTCCTTAACCAGAAACATGCTCTGCATTTATCAGTGCCCTCCATGCATGGGACAAATACATCTCAGGGAAAGGAGCAACCAGAAGCCTGAGAGACTCCAGCCAGAAACTGTGAGAAACAAGGTGCAATTTTGCCCATGGAACATACCAAGAATAGTATTTTCATAGAGTGAGAATATCTTGGATTGGAAGTGACCTTTAAGAAAAACTATTTTAAAGCTATCCACTTGGAACCGCCTGCAGTTTTCCTAATAAAAATGGTTTTCTTTTTTAAAATACTAATTTGATATATTAATTTGTTACAGATGTCCTGACACATCCTGTTAAATGGAATTTTTTGTGACTTTAGGAGCAGCAGAGTTTTGTCAAAGATTTACCCTTCCTATGCCTGATAAAAAAAAAAAGGGTCAGCAGTGTAGATGGGTGTGTTTCTGTCTTCTAGAAAATGGAAAGAAATCCTTGGCATAATTTATCCCAGGGAAGCACAGACCAAGCTTTGTGTTGAGACCTAGAATGATGGATAGCCATAGCTATCTTAAATTCGCACTTTTCCTGTTACTTGTAGCTAAGAATTAGCTGAACAAAATGACATTGAGAAGAATGAAACGTTGGATCTGAAATATAGAACAAGTGATTTAGCAAAATCACGATGATTTTGTTTGACCAACTGGGAATCGTAAAGTGGTTTATAGGAACAGCAACTTTCCAGTGAAAAGTTTGGAGACATTATGTTAACTCTTCAAGCCTCATCTTCCTTCTGTAAGTCACTCCCTTGCAGTATGCTGCCCATTTCTGCTCTTGCAAAGTGCTGCTTCTAGTCCCATGCTTCTTTTAATCTTTTCCTTCAGAGTTTTTAATGCATATATGAGGGTGTCAAGTTAGAGCCTACTTCTTGCTGGCTGTCATCTGAATGAGCTTCACAGATCATTCCTTTTTTTTTTTGCACCTGTGAGAAGATTCAAGTGACTACTGACATCCTTTCAACTTGCCTTAGTCTCAACAGGGTTTTCTCTGGTTGCTTCTTAAGTTCAGTGGAGCAAGGAAAGAATGGGAAGCACACTGTGCACTTGAAGTCACAAGATGTGGAAGAGAGGAGGGGAAAATTGTAGGAAGCACACTTCAGAGACGTTAGTACAATGCATGAGAGATACATCCAAACGTTAAAACTGTGTGTAACTGATGAGCTACTGCTGCTCTGTTGTCTCTCATAGCAGTTATGTTCTTTAATCCATGATGCCTTTGAAGCACTGACTGTCCTCTAGGTGACCAGTCTACTACACTATCTTCATTGAAGTCCTGACTAGAACTACAGCTCAAGTTTTGCATGAGTACTGTGGAAGTGGAAGCAAGTGCCTGGTCTTTATTTAGATACTAGGAGCAGGGCAGCTTGTAAGCTGTTGAGTAGGGTCAGATTTTCAACAAGAATGGAATACAGAGAAAACTGCATTTCCCCCCCTAGTTACTTATGTCCTTTTCATTATAATCTTCCTTATTTTCAAATAGAAATTGTACTATTGAAAGTCAAAGATAATATCGAGAAGGCATAATTTTGCTATTTAAATAAGATTGCTAAAATAACTTTTCTAATGTTATTGAAAGATGAGGACTCATATTTGCTGTAATCCTATTGACAGCATTTTATTCATATACATTTTCCTCATAATGTTGAATTCAGTTTGAAAGCATATTTTTTCTGAGTGTAAATGAAGGCAACAGCACTGAAATTCACCATCAAGAAGCTACACTAAATATAATGTATCTCTGAATTCAAAGCCCTTGAGTTATTTGGAAAAACTATTATCACCTTCAGTGTGTTTGGGCCAGGCCCTTTTTCAGTAATTGAAGGTAAATCTCTTTCTGACTTTTCATGTTACTTCATTGCAGTAACAAACAAAATCCTCTCCCTTACCACATAGGAGCCTCCCATTATAACAGGATGGAGCAGTCAGGCAGGATATGGTAACATAACTTACTAGTCTTCAAGTTCAGCAATCATTTATTTATTATGCTCTAAGTATTTACAGAAGCTGTATCTGATTTATATAGATCTCCAAATATACACTCCTTTATGAGATTTTTCCTGGTTGTAAATTCCATATTCGTCTGATTTTGTTTTCATTTTTAATTTACTACATTCCCCCAAAGGCTTTCCTTTAACTAGTTTGCTTGTTGTAAATTCAGCACTGATATTCTTTAAATAAACAGTAGCACAGAACATAATTTCCTGGTAACACTGTTTAGAAAATGGATCAGAATAAGGCCCCAAAGCTATTCTGATGATGAATTAATTATAAGATTCCAGGAAAAACACAACATTGACATTTTACAAGTTTTGGCATGCAGCCTTGTATAATGCTGCACACTTAATAAAGTTGTTTTGATGCTTAGAGTATGAACAAAGACTTAACCCTCTAGGAATCAAAAAGTATTTTGGCATAATGTAAACTGAAATGGTATCCTTCTATACTTATTTCTCCATTTAAATTGTGGAAATCTATCTTTATTATGCAAACAGAACAAAAGAATAGCTCTTAAAATGCTAAGCCTATGTTACAGTATCTTGACTGGTTTTTTCTCTTGTGTATAAACTCTCAGAAGCTTTTTCTTTAACAGTAAACACTTTTTGGTCTTTCATCATAAGAATGATCAAGAGAAAAACATACAGTAGTAAATGTTTTTAATGTTTTTGCTCCTTATTATTTCAGTAACAGTTTGTTCCTTTTTTGCTTTACATTTATGCATTTTGAAGTGGTCTGTCTATAATAATGATATACTTTTGTGTCTTCAGCTGAGCAACTCTCTAATATTTTAAACTTTCAAAATTCCTGTAAAACCAAGGGAAGATATACCTGTTTTATAGTTTGGGAACTGACACAAATATACCCAAACCTGTAATACTCATATGAATGCAAATCTCATTCCAATTAATAGAAATTAGATCTCTAATACACTGTTCAATGTTTCACGTAAAGAAATAAAACCACCGTCCGTTCGTGGCAGGAGGAAGAGAAAATGCCAATGAGTTACTGTGTGGTTTTGTATGCTTGCTTTCTCCTTTCTCTGAAGAGAGCAAGATGGAGCAGTCACAGCTATTTTGTCACCTTTGTTAGTGGAGGGGACATTTCTCAAGCTTTCTCAAGTTGTAGGAGCTGCACAGGTTCATTAATGTTATGCTTTGCCTAACTTTTGAGGGCAGGAACTGTGATCTACTGGGGTGATTGCTTTGATATGCTGCAGTCAGTTATTGTGTTAATTTGTTTAATATTAGCTTGATTGTCTGTGCTGGATGTGGTGCTTCATAGCCTAAAAACTTTGACCATACATGGACTGTCAGGGAAATGCTTGCCTCACTGAAGTCTTTGAGAGATGACGGAGTGGAATCACTTGAGAGTTTCTGTCTAACACCTGTCTGATCCTAACTGATATTCAGCATCACAGGAAAGGGAGCTTTTAGCAGCTCAATACTCTGGTGTTTCTGCATCTACCCTGGCCAAGGAAGTGCCAAAGACTGTGAATAATAAAAATGAATTTTCTAAATTGTTTAATAATGTCATAAAATGCAAATGCTGTTATGACAAGGATTTGAAATAGTTCTTGTTTTAATTTGACTGCTTTATCCAACTCTGATATTACTTAGCCTTGGGAATTACCTTAATTCTGATGATGTTGATTTTCAATCGTAGTATTTCCTGCACAAAAGCAAAATACTACGTTGTATATTGAGTTGTTACAAAAACTATCTGGATCAAGGACCTCTTTGCAGACAAACGCATAAATTGTGGTAGCTTGTGCAGAAAATGATATTTTCTTCTCCCTCTTGGACACTGGATAACTTGGGCTGTTGCTCAAGACAAAAATAGTATAAACTCACCTAGACCACGGATGTCGATATGTTTACTTTCTTAGGAATGTCCTGTTTATAATGATATCTCAGAGTTCACTGTGAATTTCTATAGCTCTTTTAACTTATATTATCTGTAGAGTAGCTTGACAAGAATTGAGTATTTGGCTTCAAAATCCAAATCAGTAATACTATGGTAATTGCAGGTTTTTCTGATGAACCTGTTAGGTACAATGTTTCACTAGCATGATGTTGCTTTTCTGATGATGCTGTAAATAAGAACTAAACAGCTCATTCATCCTGAGAAAATTCTCTTACCCTTCAAGAAGTAAATACAAAAGAATGAGGTTTTTTTCACTTACAGTAGAATTAAATTAGTCTCAAACATCAGTATGAAAAATTCCTTATTACAATTGTACGCTGTCAAGCGTAATCCAAATTTCTATCCCATGGGGGTTCAATCCAACCATTTCATCACCATTACAAGCATTTATTCCAGTGGGTGTCACATCTTTTTGCTAACTCAATTTCTTTGCAGTCCTTTCTATTGTTTTCAAAATCTTCCTATCCATTTCCATATTTTTCAGTGTCTAACCTTTCTCACTGCTGTTTATCAATAAGCATCAGAAGGAATACTGTTTCCTTATGACCTCAAAGAACAAACAGGTTTTGGTCTCCTACTCATTTTATCAGTCTCAATATTTACATTTTTTTAGTATGCTTAAACACATACACTTCCACACATACCTCCTCTCTCTTTAATGTCATAGCCTTCCTTTTCCCTTCCACATGGTTATCTGATGCGTACTGTCCTTGAACAAGAAGAAAATGGGAATTCAAAAAATTGGTTAAATGACCAAATTGGTATAACTGTGAACAAGCCACTGCAGTAGCAGCTTAGCTTTGCTGAAGTACCTGTAAGTAAACAGTAGTTTATCCTCTGTTTGCTGAGTGCAAACTCTGTTGTTATTAGATTAATAAAGAACCCCAAAACTGGCTAAACTTTTTTTTTTAGAAAATTAGTATTGTTAAGAAGATATTTATGTATTTCTGCTCATTAAAAACAATGTTTTCTTGCACGACTGTCAGACAGCTATTAGTTTTAGTAAAGGAATAAAAAAGAAATAGCTCTAGGGGTCTGGGCATTACATTTATTTCCCAGTCAAGGTTCTCAGCGTGTTCCATTTACACAAGAGAAAACCCTTCAATTATATGATCCTTAATTTACCCAGGAAATTTCATAAGGAAAATGATTAATTACTTTAAGCAATCAGTTTTACAGATAATCACAGTTCTTTATTTAAACTGAAAAGCAAAAGGAGATCTTATGAATAAAACATAAAGGAAAAAAAATGAAGAAAAAAAAGCTTTTAGTTTAATAAATATGAGTTCAGCATTGAAATATTTCTTCAAATAGACAAATCTTGTGAAAATTATACCTCTGTTCATATTAACCATTAATATATGAAATATATGGGTTTGGATCATAGGCTTTAGCACACAGTGTAAGGAAAGTTTCTGTTAAAATGACCCCTTGCTCATGTTTCTGCATATGTTTATTCAGTTCATTTGACCCCAACAACAAGAAACACATTGCATGTGTATATAGAAAACCAGAACTGAAACACAGAGTAGGGTTCTTGTGCTTAGGCATCATTGACATGTATTCAGCGACCTCTTGGTTTTTTTATACTGCCTAAAACAGCAATGAGAAAGACTTAAGCTTCCCAGGAGAACCAGAACCTTAAAGTGAGAGATTTGAGTTACATCCACTGAAGCACGTAGCATTTTCTGTAACTCTCAAACCAATACCTTTTTCAGAGTTTACATGCTAGAGAAAGCTAACAAAAGCAGGCAGAGGAAGGCCTTAATGCTGCTTACTGCTCAGGTTGCTCAAGAACTTTGTGTTACGAACACAGCCATAGTAACTTTATTGTGAAAACCCAAGGCACTTATAGTGTTGGATGGCAAATAGGCATGCTGCTTCAGAAGTTCTATTAGTACTTAAGGGCCTAAATTCTTCTTCAAGTGTAGCCTGAATAACATTTGGGTGAAGTATTCTAGGCACTGGAAGAAAATGAGAAGAAATTCTGCCCATCTGAAATTCTCACCTTCTGACCATCAAATTCTCATGCTGTCCGTGATTTTATCTGATATAGATGAGTTATTCATCCCATACAGAGTGTATTTGGTATTATTATTACTAGTGGACCCTGTGTGGCCAGGGGAAGAACAAAACAATGTCCTACTCAGCACTGAAATTCAAATTTTATAATTACTAGTTCTTACTGGAACAGAGGTATAAGAAACACCGACTCTTCTCTGAGAGGTTGATATTGATACCTGTTTACATAGAATAATTCACAGAAAAAACATAGTTTCAGTTGTATGTAGAGGTGCTGCACAGGGGAAAATTGGAAGAAATGTGCTAGGTTCGGGAAAATAGCATTCAGAGCTACCCAGACTGTGTTTGTGAGCCTTAGATTGAACACACGGGGCTCTTCTTTTTAGGAGATAACAGAAAGGAATATAGCTACTTACTCTGGTAAATGGTGTTGCCATTCTGCTTCAGTGGTGTCCTGCTTGTAAAGCATTCTGAATGTCTTGTTAAAGCAGTCAAGTTTCAGCTGAGAGGCATCTCACTTGTGGCATGGGTATTTGTCATCCTGCACCTCTGATGTACAGATAATGTTTTGTTGGTTTTTAAAATTTTCATCTACAGTGCAGTTGCATCAATTGATGGGATTTCTTTCTGAAACTGTGGACTCCTAGCATTTTTTCTTTTAGTAAGAATTGATTATTCTTCTAGTTTTGCTAGAAGGAGATGTAATGTTTAAAACCTTTCTTACCAGAATGGGTTTCTCCTCTGAGGAATAGTTTTGTTTTCTGGTTTTTGTATTGACTCAGACCCTTAGGATAACATATCTATTTGGAGCTACAGCTTGAGTGGGTTCGTAGGCTCAATTTAAACATCAGATTTGAGTGATGGGGTATGACAATGAAGAGACTGGCAAAAAAAAAATGTCTGAAAGCTATTAAATTTCTTGCAGTGATAATTGCCTTAGTCCTTAAAAGAGAAGGAAAACTACCTGCATTAGCTTAAATGACAAAAAAAGAAAAAAGGCCTCTCCCACCTCTATTCCATTAATTATGCAAATTTTGCACCTATCCATTGCTCTTTCCATCAGTGAACGTATGTTAAAAGAGTGTGTGTTATTGACTATTAACTTCATAGTCACTATACCTAGTAATCCTCGTTTTTTTTCGGTCCTTACAGAACACATTTGATCACTTAGTGCTTTCTCTTCTTTCCAGTTTGAGAAATCATTTTCAAATGCTAGAGAAGAAAAAAGTGCTTGGTGAGTTAATACTCCTCTTACTTCTAAGGGAAAGGAGTGTGTTACTTTGCAAGAAATGGTCTGCAAACAAGTTTTTGATGGGAGCTCTTTCAGTATTTGGCCTGCTTGTCCTTCAGTCTCCCTGTGATCTTGAACCTAATCATCTTTTCATTTTCTTACCAGCACGAGTCCCTGCCTTGTCACAGATCTGCGGAAGAGCTGAGACTGGATGCACGCAAGGCTCTGTCCAGGTGTCTGAAGACCTCATCTGCCTTTTCTTCCTGATGAGGCAATCGGTACCAGACATGTACAGCATATCTCTCATGTATCCTCTCTTCCTGTGTTCTCCAAGGATGTGGTGTGGTAACTTGAGTCTTGGCTCACCAAAGCCTGATTCATGTCAGCTTCAAACAGTCGAGCTCTTCTGAAACGCCTCTGTTCCATCTGAAATATGTGCCCTGTGCCCTTACTCTCACATCACTGCCTTAAGCATTGCCTCATTTAGACCAAGGGTTTTGCAAGTCCCATTTCTACCTAGAGAGATGCTCACAAAGCAAAGGGTGTATCATACTACAGTGGATGTAATTCACTGTGAGTCAGAATATGATGGGTTTGGGATGAGAAGTGTGAAGCTTAATGCTTCTATGTGATCTCTTTTTGCTGAGTTCTTGTTTTAATTTTTGTTATTGGTGCTTTAAAACTTTCCTTTACATTTAATTTAAAAAAGCCCCACAGGAATGACTCCTAATGATTTTTGTCACTCATCACTACTTTATGCTGCTAAAAACAAAAGAAGATGCTAGACAGCATAGGTTTAAAATTTCTGTTTTCTCTTCTACTAACGTGCTTTTTGTTGATGGAGAAAAAGAGATGAAAAACATAAAGGCTTGTATACTAACACTTTAGTTTAGAGAACTTGCATCCATACAGCCTGAAACTACAGACTGAGACACAGTTTTGTATGCTTTATGCATTAACACTCCACCTGCTCTTCATGGAAGAAAAGGTTATAGGAGGCTTTTATGCAGCAACGATCTTTTTGAACAAAACAAAACATACATGGAGACCCATTATTAAGTTCAACAAATTTTTTTCCTGCTGCTGAAAAAAACTACCATAGAAAGTCTTTAGGGAGAAAAGTAATGTAATGTAAATGTGCCAGGGGCTCTTCAAATGACCCTAAAACAATTGTCATATTAAATGTACAAATCTGGCTCTTTTGTGATGCTGAAGTCCCAAAGGATCTTCTGAAAAGTCATGTCCAAGTGAGGCCATTGTAAGAATATATATGACCCTATGTGTCAAGTTAGAATAGCAGAGGAAGTATTGTTATTTTTATTTTATTATTTTTGAACACCAGAACTGAGAAGTTACCAATTCCTATGTCAGAATATGTGAATAACACTGTATACATGACGTTAGGCACTTCATTAGCAGTAAAATCTCAGTTGTAGCTGATGTATAATAGTTTCTGAAAGTTTTATTTGTTGTAGCTTGCATGAAGCAATCACTATTCTGGCTTCCAAAGGTAACAAGGATGGTAACAGACAGACTATTGTAGTTGGGGAACAGTAGGTGACCACATTTATCACGTTCTGCTGTGAAAACAGAGACGTGAGATTATGTGTCTGAAAAGGGAATGATCAATTAAGACTTTTCTTAGGATGTTTTGACAACTGCCTAAGTGTTGTGAAATATAGGCAGACATAGAAGAACAAATTAGGGATGCATTGGGAGTTGGAACTGTTGATAAGGAACTGTCTTAAGGTCCAGAATACAGATAGCAGAGGTAGCTGTTAATATAGCTTGTCACACTGAGCAAGCAAAATACTGATCCAGAGTGGATGTGAGGGTGGACACGTTCATTCACAGTCCAAAAAAAAAAGGAAAAAAAGTAAAAGGGAGAAAAACACAGTGTTATAACAAGAAAATGGAGGTAACAGTGCAGTGTTTCAGCATAAAAAACAAATGTGTTTTTATCCACACAGCAGAAAGGAGGAAAAGTCCAGCATACAGCAGAACAAGCAGTAAGAAAGTTGTTTGTCTGTCAAAGTACAATTTAAAAAGGGCATTTCAAAGTGTTAAATTGTATATTAAGAATTGCATGAGACTACAGCAGCATGCTGGGCTACAAAACACTGAGATTAAAATTATGATGCTGTAACTCCATTTACCTGCAGTGGACCTATGATAGTTTACACAGTCTGTAGTCTGACATTTTACATGGTGGTCTGAAACCTACCCCAGAATTTCCAACAGCTTTAGAGAAACACACATTTTACCACTCTTGTTCTTGTGTCCCTCATATAAATATACTTTTCATAGAACTCTAAAAAAAAAAAGGTGAGTTACACAATTAATCACTGTTACCTCAGCAGCAGCAGATATTTAGGAGCTTCCTTATTTGACTTTTAAAGTTTCTTAATAAAAAGGTACCTGTTTTGACAAAATTTGTATTACTGGTCATTGACCTTATTCACCTTTCTACTGTTTACACTTAAATTGCTATTTTGAAATAAAGAAAACAACATTTCAAGCATGGAAACTATTGCCATTTTTCTCCATTACACTGTGGATTACACACACTCAGTGCGTGAGTTATAAAGCGAATAATTATGCAATTTATATTCTTTCTGGGCCCAAATTAGTAGGTGTTTTGAGGTAAAACACAGATAACTCTCCTATAACCAGACTGATGTTGCAAACAAGATAGCTAAAAAGTGCCTGCAGTTATTTTCAAATGAATTTATATTAGAATAGTGTCCAGTATTCTTTATTACATGGTGCAAACAATTGGAGCAAATGGAAAGCGATGAGTTTTTTTATTCTCCATAGCCTTTGTTCAAATGTTCTAGGTAATGTTATTTATATTTATTTTTTGTTTTATAGAAATTAATTTTGGGAGTGATATATCAAACTGCTTATAACCTTTTCTTTCGTAACAGAGTTAGTCCACATTTTAAAAGTAGAGGACTATGTATGGTGAGGTCTTTTAGCTCTGAGTCCTTTTCATGGGCTCTGTGGTCAGTCAAATTGTATTGAACATTATTCATGTCATATAGGCTATATCTATAATTACCTACTTGATTGCATTTACAAGTTCCCAAGATCCAAGTCAACCACTCATACTGTGTTCTCAGTTTCATTTCCAAAATGGGAATGGGGCTGTTTATTCTCTTCGGGTCTTTTTTTCCTGTAGGACTGAATCATGATCAAGCCAAACAGTTTGTTTAAAAACAGAGATTCGGTAATTATTTTGACCAGTATAATAACTGTAATTTTAAACTTCATTTCTTTAGAAACTTTACTATACAAACCATAGTTTTTACATGATGAAAAGACATGGATAATTTTTCCATGTGTGTGTGTATTTAATTTTCGACACAACATCTATTGATTTATTCAAGGTATGTTGCTTTATCCCATTCATTTTACTTGATTCAAACCACACCTGGGAGAAAGTGTGATGATTTACTTCTCAAATCTGCTCCAAATGAGTGAATTAGATGCTTACCAAATACAATATTAAATTAAAATGAACATGAAATATATTGAAAATGTCAACATTTGCTACCTGAAATTGAAAGACGTTAATTAAAATCAAGTTAGATGTGAGTGTATTATACTGTGGGCTCTACATAAAATTATTTTTAAAAAGCAGTTGGAGTATTTGCTGTGTCTAGATTACTCTAGTCTAAGTAAAAATAATTTATACAGATCTTCCTCAACAATTTCAAGAATAGGAGAGCATAGGAGCTTCTCTCTGAAAGTGATAATAATACCTTTTAGCAAAAAAGAGTTACACTCTCCCCATTTGGGTGCTTATGTGAGGGACGATAACCATCTTCATGCTGTCCACATTATTTGATCTTACTGGTAAAAGTGGCTTGGCTTCATCAGGGACAGGGGAATAGAATAAAAACTATTTTAGTAGCTCCTGAAGTATTTCTGTGTGAGTTAACCTGGAACCAGAGTCAGTTTTTAACAGTTTCTGATAGCATCTGCTGCTTTTCTTCATCTTGCTACTGACAGTGCATCACTTTTCTTTGATTCACTGATTTTTTTTTCTTTTTCTTTGGGTTTTTAAGTACTTCTGTCTTTGAATAAAAACATGGCATTTTTTTAAATATTTCTGATAAGTCAGTATTTGTCATACAGTGTTTACCAGAAGACCACCAGTTCTTTGCACAGCTGCCTGCCCCATTCCTTCAAATTTGCTTTCGTCCAGCAGCAATGGGAGATAATCTGTGCTCCTTCTGCAAACTTTTGACAAATCTTTTTAACAATCTAGCACACTTAATATCAGTATTTTTTCCCAGTTTTATAAAGGATTTTTCTTTTTAGAAAATGATAAAAAAAGAAATTTAACTTGTCTTAAGTCACATGCAATTCCATGACCAATCTGCTGCCCAGAATTCTTCCTTCTTGTGTATCTTCAGTGTTGTTTCATGGTCTAATTCATATTTGAGGAGGACAAGGAAAGGCAGAGGAATGAGGAGGAAAATTGTTGCTGGTATAACGAAACCTTGGTATATTGGAAAAAAAATGAGTCATCTCTTTTGGTGGAGTTCCCATGTTGTACAGCACTTAAATATGTATTAGGTAAAAGCATAAGCTAAATACAAAAAACATATAATTTCATTGTTTGATTCATTAATTTCTATATTTTTTGGAAATA
The DNA here is from genome assembly GCF_003945725.1 of Corapipo altera. Taxonomy (NCBI): domain Eukaryota; kingdom Metazoa; phylum Chordata; class Aves; order Passeriformes; family Pipridae; genus Corapipo; species Corapipo altera. The sequence goes on along the minus strand of NW_020884944.1, from coordinate 2,729,066 downwards.
ACAATGGTATCAGTGACATCACATCAGAAATAGGCTAGAAACATTAAATATCTTTAATAGGTAGATGTAAGACTGAGAGGAAAGCTCATAAAGATAGAAAATATAAATTATAAAAGAAAAAATCTCATTCTTCAAGGGAAGAAAATGAAGCTCAAAATCAGAATGATTTTTATTTATAATGCTGTATATTCTTTTCCCTTGCTACTGCTTAGCCACAAAGTAAGTGTGCTGAAAATGAAATTAACTCTGACATACCCTTTGTATCATCTAAGTACAAGTTGATGTGACATAGCCAATAGAATCAATTGAATCAATAGTCTCTTTAAAAAAGCACTGAAGAAAACCAAGAAGCTGAATTATGAAAAGGAGTATCAGCAATGAAGAATAAAGCCTGTTTCTGATTGAAGTCCAAAAAGGCTTCATTATATGTTTTGTCTACTTATTTTGCAGATGTGTATTTATATTTATGTTCACTATGAAGGATATTCTAATTTCTATAGGATATTCTAATTCTATTTCACTTTTAAGGCAGAGAATTTATAGTAAAAGCAACTGGAGTTCACACTGAGATGCTGCAGTGATTGGCAGCAGCACAAACTACAAATATGTGTAAGATAACCATTCTTTATCCTCTCCTGGCCTGTAACAGTCTTGCAAGCTATTTTGTCATCTCATCTCATTCTGCTGCTCACAAGCATCTTGTGTGAAGAAGCCATGCCAAAATGAAAGCAAAAATGTAGGTTGTATAATGTGTACATAACATTATGGTATTTTTCCTAGCTAGTTCATCTAGCAGCAGAAAAACACCCTTGGACTGTCTAGTCAAAAAGGAATAGGTAGAAAGAAACATTGTCTCAGAATTCAGTAGTCTAAGTTACATTACCCGACTTAAAAAACAGTTTTTCAATATTTGTTTTCTGGACCAAATTTGACTATGTTTTCACACATATGTGATGACTACATAGTTTCTAAATTGCAATTGCTTCACTATCCACACTTTCTGTAAAGTTACTCCTTAATCTTACTTTTCTTCTCACCTCAGTTGACCCATTTTTCTACAATTACTTTCTTTCTTTAGATAAGATCTGTTTCAGTGCAGAGGAAAACTACTGCTATAGATAGTCTAATAATCATAATCCTTACTATGTTTGCTATGTTTTTCTGTATTTTAGCAGTAAGGCTGTTTGTAGTCCTTCAAAAACATGATTTGTTTTAGAAAGTTGATGTATTTCAGGAAAGTGGAAATGAACAGAAGTCCTTCATATTAATCCCTTTTTAAAGTCTGATCTCCTTGTTATTTTTTTGTACAGTCTAGCTGAAAATACTGTACCATTTTGACAATAAAACAAAGGATATTTTCATAGTTGTTTAAAGTGTTTAATAATTCTTGCCTTCTCTGTGAAATTAAGCTGATCTGATTTGGACTGAAGAAGAGATTGTTTTTTTATTCCAAGTGACGGTACAGTTGTCCCTTGCAGAGAGCCAGGCAGAGTGGTCAAAGAAGGAAGCAAGCTAAAAGCTGCTCTGCTTACAACTGCTACATGACTGCTCTCAGTGGATGCGGGTTTTTTTCCTTCTCTTTTATGCTGCTACTTGTTTCCTTTTTTAAGTTTTTGTATGTACAATGCCCAAAAAAAAAAAAATATACATTAAGGTTGCGTTAAATGTATAGGAAGTCTTATCATTTTATTTGTGGTTGGAAAACAAGCAAAACACCCTAAACATCCAGTAGCACTCATGGTTGCTTTTTCATATATGCTAAAGAAACCTTTAACAGGAGACCCAGAGACAATGACAACAAGCACTTTTTTTCCTGAAGGCTGTGGCACAGATGATGTCTGTTATTATTAAGGTCTAGCTGTAACCCATCCATCTGTTAATCTTCTTGTGTGTGCCATAGCAGGTTATTTGTAACTGAAGCATGAGTCAAAACCAAAAAGTTTCCTTCTTTGTAATAACCTTCCATGACCACAGAATTATCTATTTATTATTGTCTTCTATTTTTTGAAAATGAGAGGTTTTGAACATGTATGTGACCTTTCATTTAGAGAAAGAACCTTGTGCTTCCAAAGGATTTTTGCAGTTAGGGATCCTAAGAGAATTTGATTGAAATGAAACCTCATGTTTAATGTCTGTAAGATGAATCTTTTAAAATTTGTTCTAGTAACTCTTACAGAAATGTATCTTAGGCATCTGAAGAGGGGGAAAAAAACAAACAAGTCATGAGAAACAAGCCACAATCTTTCAACATATTTTGCATCACATTCAAGCAGATGTTTGGCCTTAAGACATGTAAAGCAGATGGATTTGATCCTCTCTTGATCTCCCTGTAATTTGATCTGGGGAGATGAGAAAAGCTAAGCAGGAAATTAGCTGAATATGGAAACTAGATAAGCAAATGCAAAGTGCTCTAGAATATTGTAATATGTATATCTAGGACTAAATATTTTCACCCCAATTTTATAAAGTCTACTAAAACACAGACATGATAACAGCTTGTATCTAAGTGGCTGTGATAACCCAATCGGGATATAATAAGAACACTTCTATTGAGGAATGAGGGTTTTTTTAATTTACAAATTTAATTTTACAAATCTAAGACTATAGTCTAGTTTTGGACTAGAGTGAAGAAGTCTTTTCTTCTGTGTTGTTGTACATTGGATATGTTATTTAATTGAAACATGTTCTTTATTACCTTAACTAAAAGCAACTGTAGTAAACAGTCAGTTGAACCTGACAGCTGGTTTGAAGATCCAGGGCAAAATCTGAAGCATCTTAATTAATTCTCCCAATGTAATTGTTGCAGTGCCTTGAAGTTGTACTTTCGACATATAGGCACCACTGTTGGGGGTAAGAACAAAGATTTTTTTCCCTCCTTCTTCCAACTTTCAAATGATATAATAAAAAGGATCAAAATAAGTATTTTTTCCCTTAGATAATAATTTTTGACAACTAATTGTCATTTGAGATTATCAAAATATTTTTAATACAACTTCTGGTGTATATTTTATTTATGTAATAGCAACAATAGAGAAACCTGAAAGACAAATTAAAAGCACTATAGAAGGTGAGAAGAGAATTGCCTTTTTTTGGGGCAAGAGCCAAGAACGGCACACAGACCATGAAAGTTGCCAGCAGAGCCCATCTGTTAAGCAACAGAGTAAATCAGATGCTGCAAGTTTCCAGTGATTGCAGGAAAAGCAAACACTGAGAAGAGGCAAATAAAGGCAGGAAGGTCATTTTGACCTCAAAGGTCTAACAGAGATTCTTTTCTTTATAACCTGCTCTTAAGTTGGTTCTTTCCTGCACAGGACTGTGATTGATCAGTCTACTTAAAATGGACCCAGTCTTTGTGTCCCTGGCTGTGTCTGAAACTTCAAGGACAATATCTTCGTGGATGCAACCTTTGTTGGAGGATGGTTTATGACAGATTTTACTGTCTAGGATCTTGTGAATACTTGTTCACATGCACAGATACTCCATTGGTACTCCGAGGAGCTAGAAACTTCAGGTCTTTATTTCACTTATTTGGACAGAATTTTTTTTAAAAAAGAGTAGAAATTCAGTCTTGAGAACAGACACCTTACTTCATACACATGAAGTGAGAGATCTTTGAAAGGCACAAGTTTTTCCTAGCAAACCTATTCTTATTAATCTAGTCTCTGTCCCTTTCAGATCCTACATTTACAATAAGCATTTATGTGAGTGATGACTGAAGACTCCAGTCCTTGTTTGGCTTTTCTGTGTGTGTCAGGTGCGTTGTCTCTATCATTCAGTTGCTTTAACAGAGTAAGACCTCTATAAAATATTGTGCAGGAGAGGTGTTGCTGCATCCTACAGCGCCGCATTGCTTCAGTACTTCTTCTTAACTTTGATGTGACTCCAACTACTTCGGTGCATTTTAAGGCAATAAATGTTCTTTCTAGAGTAAAACAGCACACTGGGGTCCTGTTCTTTTATTCTGACACCACTTATCCACAGCACACACATTCAATGTCAAAAGCACACAAGAATTTGCATTGTCAAGACTTTACTATTGGACTTCATAAGCTTTTCCTGCACTTTAGGCTGTTAATTGTCATGAAGAGTTGTAGTACAACAAATTATTTATTTAAAAAAAAAAAGAGAGAAAAGTCAGCCACACTGAAAAGCCCAGCAAAAAATTTCAGTGCAGAAAAGAGAGTCAACTGAAACTAATAAATGTATAATTCCCTCAATGCATTGCATATCTGAGCCTCAAGAAATCTTGGAGTTACTTTTAGAATTAGATGTCTTATCTTAATACCTACCAAATTTCAAAAGTTATATTACTGCTTTTTGTATGAAAAACAGTAACAAGGAAAAAAAATATCATGTGTATGTGGTCTCCCCAATGGCGAAAAAAGTAATAATATGGTAGAGCCCTTTTCTATTGAATTGTCTGACACAGTAAATGTTTCTAAAACCCTGGATACCTTTATTTAACTTTTTGCTGCCTTTCAACAGAAAAGAAATTTCTATTGCAGATTATGAACAATAATTTTACAAATCCTACTCTAAAGCGCATATAATTCTATGCATTCATAACCTTCTAATTCTCTTTGCAAATTTAATTCTGTAATTCACAAGTGCATCAAGCAAAACATAAAAGTAAAAATGTGTATGTGTATATATATATATCTACAATGAAGCATACAACTGTAGTTTTCACTGCAAATGTGTGGATTTATTTTTTTTTCTTTTATGGCATGTTTTTCTCTTTTCATCATAAACTATGCTGACATGTACTTGCCCTGGACCAGCTTCTCAGAAAATGGTGACCAGAAAAATGCAACTGGTGCAACTGGAATGTAATGTCTGTAATTTATTCTGGTTTTACTAAGTCATAGTTGAGGAAAGCTGTCCTGCAGAGAAATTTAGAATGAAACGAATATGACTACCTGTCATTTTGTTCGCATCTTGAAAACATGAACAGCTTTTTACAGAAATAACAAAGCCGTTGTTCATTCAGTCAATTAAATTATTGGAATGAGTGTAGTGCATGAAGGCTTTGTGAAACCCAATTGTCTAGTTTCAGCCTGGCTGGTGGGACCACAGACGTCAAAGCGCAGTTCTGCATCTCTCTGGCACATTTATTTTTATCTATGTTGAGAGCCCAAAGCATGGAGTAGAGTGTGGTTATCCAGTGTCTGGCAAAATACTGACTATCTTTACCTTTCTTTTGCTTTTTGTATAAAAAGTGGAAGACTTACTTAGCTCACAAAGCATGTAGTGGTTCCACACCGCTTATGTGCCCTGAGAACACTGCTATCAAATACTGAAGTAATATTAAAGGAATGTCATGATGCCACACCGCCAATTTCTGCCCTAAGGGCATCTTGTTTTGTGAGGATTTATTATTCAGTAAATGCACAATATAAATGTACAATATCAAGTATCTTGTAATTTGAAATCGGAGAGAGCAGAAATCCCTGTACTCACCATGCTTGTCGTGGTTACCCATTCTAGCAGTTTACAGTTCAATGTACCTACCATTTATTTCAGCTCTTTTCTAGGAATGTTACACAGTATACATTTAGAAAATTGCTACTGAAATGAGATTGAAGCTCATACAGTTTAACATTAAGCTTATTATTTAGATATTTGTAAGAAAATTAGAAATTGTCTCAACCTAAGTGATCTGGAACAGCTGCTTGTATGTTCTGGCACCAATAGAAGCTAGAAGTTGTATAAGTTTATGGGAAAAAGACTTGAGTAAATGAAAGGTGAAATTAAAAGAGTATTGTTTATACTGTATGCACTATATTGAAGTCTATAAAGCTGGATTAGCAGTGTGTGTTACCAGTCTCCGTTCATATTGTTTGACATTTTGTTAGAAAATGCTTCTTCAGAGTCTTAAATCACTAAAGTAATCATTTAATGATGAGATATTGAAGGATATTTTAGAAAAAAAGATAAATATTTAAAACCTTTTCAGTAAGCATAAGGATTTCCAAATTTTTCATAGAGTTGAAAAAGTTTCTGTTAAACAATAATTTTAATTAAAATGCACTGCAGTAAAATGAGAAAGGTCATACACATATATGTGCATTTAAAATATGAATTAAAATGTATATACTTTAAAATGAACCTAGAAAAGGCAGATATTCACTGATCTAAAATATTTAGAAGAATAAAAATGAACATCTGTGAAGATTTTTTAAGCAGTCTTTCTTTCACAGGTAGTTTTTGGGCATTTGCTGAAAAAGTAAAGATAGGAGGAAAAACTGAACAATGCAGCTTTCCTCTCTCTTTTCTAGGAACGTATTTTCCTCTATGGCAATATCTAGCTCTTTTATGAGGTTCCAGTGGCTTCTCTGACAGAGACTTCTCCTGGAGTGAAAGGTATAACTCTCATCTCTATCTATGTGGAAAATTCAAATAAAATTTCCTGATCAGCTATCACTCTGCATCTCTCATTCCCAAGCACTGAGAATCCTTTCAGAAGATGGAACACAGTGTGTGGTTTTGGGGGATGCACTTTGTAAACTCTGTGACAGCAAATTGAAGGGGTTAAGTACAGCTGTAAATAATTCTACATTGTAAATAAAATTGTCTGAAGTGTCCAAGGCATGCATGCAGATTGTTGTATGGTAACAGACATGACACAGGCCTATTACATATGGTTACAAGTTCTTCCTTGCACTAAGGGATCTCCAAAGAGATTCCCTTTGAATGCTGCTGGTTCTGCGCCGCTGTTTTGCAGTGATTGCAAACAGGACCTGTGTGCATGCCCAGCCTCCTACTCTGAATAGCACCCATTTCAGTACTGCTCTGGCTCATGAAATCAGACTGAACTGCAGACCTGGAGTGCCCAGCATGATGTGCTCCCTGCCTTGGCTTGGGATCACGCTTCTGAACGTGACACCAATAATAGCAGTCCCGTCGGGGTGTTTGCCCTTACCGGCTTCTGAGAACCCCCCAATATTTTAGGAATTGGTTTTGTTTTCATGGCTGATTTCATGGCAAAAAACCCTTATCCTGGAGTAAGATTTACGCAGAGTGATGCCTTCACTACCTAAGAATTTTTGCATGTATAAGAACCAATCTTGAAGAAAAGACTGCAAAATAATGCATATCACTCATAACGATAACACCTTTAGACATAAATGTCCAGAGGAAAAAGCTAACCGTTAAATCCCCAAAATACTTTCTCACTTTACAATACATGTAACAAATATATGTGCTTGTGCTTGATTATCTGTCTGTGGCTTTTATTTACCTATTAAAATTAAAAGCAGGGTATCTTTCAGTAGTAGTTCTGATTTTATAATACACTAGATTTTACATCAGCACAGTTCTGTATTCTGAATCACATCCTCATGCTTTCTCAGTCCAAGCGGTTCTACTTGAGGGCATGAAGGCGATCAGCTTTTGTCTTCCTAGTGCATAAGATTGATCAAAGTAAACCATTAATCAAATAGATATGCAAATTAGAAATAATAATATGAGGTGTTAGATAACCCAATCTGCATGCAACAACAGCTTGATCTCGCAGGAAATTAAAATAATTTAACAAAAAGTCCATATTTAACAGACTGCATGGTGGAATTAAGAATGAAAATCTAGCCTATTAATCATGCAAGAAATTGCAATTAAATTGTATTTGTTAATTTCATAGTGAAGAGTTTTTAAATTAAAGCATTAACCATTTCCTTGAAGCTTTACTTCAGGTAATTATAATTCAAAAGTGAGTTAAATGCAGTTTTTAGGGGTTAAAAATCATTTTCTAGACAATATATTTAATTTCCTATAAATACTTTCTTCAGGAAAAAAAAAAAGGGGCACAGACCTCATATTATGTGTCGATTTGTCTCTCCCAATATTTTTCTCTTGGTTCCTTTGTTTATTTGTATCTCATCTATCCAAGCAATATGGTGGTTTTGTCTTTTATTTCAAATGAAGAAAAATTAGGTTTTTTCTAGATTTTTATTCTTCTGTGATGAAAGTAATTGATTTTTCTATGTCTGTTTTGAAAAAAGATGTTTAACATATGAATGTGAAACCGTGAAGGGTACTGTATTTTAAAGGTGAGGGGTCCTCTGGAGCTAGTCTTACTAGTTCCTCTACATTTTTGAGGCATAAATATTACTTTTAAACTTTGCCATTACAACATGAACATTGCAAATGTAATATGAAAAGTACCCTATATTACATTTTGGCTTTGAATAAAAAGTGAAAGAAAAATTGTAAAATAAGCATTTATTCTCTCTTTCTGTCGAAACATTCAATGTTATCATTGTTATCAAGTAGGTCACTTTTAGTCTTTAGGGAGAGCTGTGAAAGTCCATCCATACTAACTGGAGATAAGATTAGACAGATATGACCTCAGAGGTTTAAATTTATGGTGAGGGATTAAGTTAATGAATGATCTCCAAAGAACTTTTTTATACTGTAAACTTATTGATCAGACAATATACTCATTATGAGTCAGTGAATTCAGCCTTTACACACTTTATCTGCCTTGAAATTATGAATCTAGTCTAAGGAACACATGATTTAAATAATACCTCATGGGAAAGATTCTTTTCCCTTACACCTTTATTTCAGGGTGTGAGAAATTGTTTCTGTGAAGTGCTCCTGTCTCTTTTCTGTGAGAAGAGAGCCTACGAATGAAAAGAAGGTGCTCAAGTTTCTAGATAGCAGAAAGTAGATGAGCTGACTTTCTCCTTTAAGAAACCTTCAAAAGTATAAAAAAAATGTTTTCAATACCAGAATCTGACCCAATTTCTGTATTAATTTCAGGTTTACCTGTGATTGTCTCCAGTTTTACTTCAAATAATTTCAGTTATACCTTGGAAACAGATGCGGATTCCTCATACTAATGGAATCTTATGGGAAAAAAAAAAAAACTCGTCAAATTTCAATAGTAAGGTACTTCACTAGGAAATCAAATTTTAATATAGTGTATGAAGTTGTAGTCTTACATAAATGTAATTAGTGTAATTTCATGGCTATCTTATGAGGGTCTGCTCTAGTTGCCTTCCAAAACACTTGCCAAACCTTTACAATTTTTATCAGTTATAGTATTAGGAAGTTCAAGTAATTTTATTATTTGTGTAATAAAATATATTTTTTCCATTCTATCCATCATGTTATTTTAAAACAAGGTGATTTTTTTTTTTAATTTACTTTTTTTCTAATGACAAGTGTTACTATTGTAGAAATCTCAGAGCTCTAATTTCATACTTAGGAAATAGAACTGAGTTAGAACATGCATTTTTAATGTAGGTAGTTTTGAAAGCTACTCCTTACTTTCCTTCTTACAATACTCTTCAATGAGATTTGATTCAGAGCAACTGTTTATTACTAAGCGATTCCTTGTTTTACTAATGGAATGTGAAGATTAGGTTTTATAACATCCTCAAATATCTTCTGGATTCTGTTTAAGGAGTATTCCCAATTTTCTCAGAACCAAGATAATTTACACATTTTTGTTATGCTAATAGGAGTGCAGCATTATGCATTGTCTCCTTTATCCTGGCGGATTTTGTTCCATCCATTTTGCTTCTGTTTCTAATCTGATAACTAGAGTATATTAAAAACATCTGTCCTTGTGTTACAAGTATTTGTTATTTGTAGGAGATAGGAAATAGAAATATGAAATTAATTTTCATTATGAATTGTACTTGCCCTCAGAAGAAGTTGCTAGAGATTGCATATTTTTCTGTTTCAGAGTAAGAAATGAGATTATATCATATTACATTGATTAGAAATTCACTGTTAATGTGAAAGCTGTACTCAGAAAAAAGCACCCAGCATTTGTTTTCCTGCATTGAAATAGTTAGGATTTCTCTGGCTCTCTGAAGGCAAGTACAGTCAGGATTTCAATCAACTTTAGCATATATGACAATTGAAGCGTGTAACGAGTTATATGAAAAAACTGAGACAATGGTTTGCTTTACGGGATTAAATTTATACATCAGTTACATTTAGATGTGTCTAGAGTCTTTTGACATCAAAGAAGTTAAAACAAGTTTAGGTAAGCCAATATAAAGGTTGTTTTGGTCAAAATGAATAGTGTCTTCTTTTTTGTGCTGTTTGTTTGCAAAGATTAATATCAAATGGGTTTCTGTTGTTATAACATTTGGGAAACTTATTCAAGGCAGAAATAAGCCTAATAGCACCTGTTCTAAAGGCTTTTGTGGTAGTCAAACTTCGCAGCCCTCCTCAAAAACCTTGATCAGAGTGTTTCTGAATTGTGAGGGATTTTTAATTGTAATGAAGTAATTTAAGATCAAAGAGGACTGTTGATGAGATTTAGAAGATTGTTGCAGTTTTCAAGTTTTCCTTCCTTTGGGGTGCAATTTTGGTTTAGTTTGTGGGTTTGGGGTTTTTTTCTTTCTTGAATCCTATGACTGCTTTTCTTGACATCCTAACTGTAAACTGGCTGCACTTATCCTATGGGGTTTTTTTCTAGTTTCTTCATTTTGTTTTATTTTCCTGCAGAAGGAAATATGTAAGAATGATTAGCTCATACTTGTCATTCTTTAAGTCATTATAGGCTTCTTGAAATGGAGTTATGGACTGTGGGGAATAAACTGAACTTTAACTCTTTTGTAGGAGAGCATGAGACCTTTTTTCTAGCAAAAAGAATTCATTATCTCTCTCCCTCCTAAGACTTTGATTTCCATATAGAATTTATATTCTGTGGCAGCAGAACCATGTGAATACTTCTCTTACTCAAGTAGTCTTGAAAGTCAAGTTGGTTTTTTTTCTCCCAAGAAGTTTGTTATGCTCAGCTGGTCTGTTTCCAGTAAAGCCTTTTTGTCTAAGAGTTAAATTTTGTCACTGTTATTTAACTCCAAGAATGCATCAAACCCAAAAATATTGAAGTAGTAGAAATTACAGCTATGCTGCCTAATTGACAGTGCACATTCTAGCACTAAAATGTTCTAAAATAACAAATTATCTAGGCCTCTATATTACATGATTTAATAGTTTATTTCTTGGAATTTTGCAATAAATTTTAATCCCTTAATGTGCGCCATGATACAACAGGAATGATATCTCAGAAATCCTGTCATACAAATCTCTAATTCATATTAGTGATGCTGGTCATATTGCTATGTTGTCCTGGGAAATGGCTTTGATTAGATATAGCTAAGGTTTCCCAAACTTCTATGATAACCACCATCATGAAAAATGTCTGTTAATATGGAAATAATCATATTCTAATATTGATCTAAACTATAATCTCCCTGTGTAGTGGCAAGAAGAGACTAGAAAATAATGTAGATTCTTGATTATAATAAGTAAATCTTTTTGTTCTGTTTGAGCAGCTTTTATACCAAAACATTTTCATTGTAAAGGCTGTACTCTTAGAGTATTTACTCCCTGTTAACCAGTTGCAAATCAGAATCTGAACTTACTCTAATATACAATCTAATTAAATGTGGTCAGAGGACCTCAGTGTCCATTTTATTCTGCATGTAAGTGTACTGATTGTATAGTGCTGTGGGATTGTAAAAGATACTAGTCAATCTAATTTCCATTTGAAGTCAATCATTTATGAAGTCAAACTGCAAATTTGAAGTCAATTTGCAAAGAGCTTCCTCCTGGGTGCTGCTTAGGTCAAGGAGCTCTGTTCTGCATGGTGGTGCTCTCCTGGGAACTCACAAATTCAGCCTCGAGGCAGGAAATAGGAAACGAAGTTGCCTAAAATTAATCCACTTTGATTTGTAATCCCACCAGTGCCACTGACTAATGGTCAAGTATGTATATGTTAATGTGAACAGGGACAAAGAAGGAGGAAACACCTCCCAGCTCTGCAGAGGTACCTGTCTTGGTGTGTCCTGTTCCCCAAATAATACGAAAAAGAGTATTTGTATTCTGCTGTTGTGTAGAGACATGAATGAGGAGAAAAATCCTCTAGATCCAGCTTCCTCTTCATGCATCTGTGAGACATTTTGGCACAAAGCGTGCTTGCAGTGAGTTATTGGGAGAGTGGATGGGCAGGACCAGGGCTGAAATGGAGATGATTGCTAAAGAGGAAGAGAATTGTATGTAAAGTCAAGTGTGGATGTACAGGCACATTTACTGAAACTGTATTAGCCAGTGTTATGAATGAAACTGCTGTAACTGAAAATATGTATGGCTAAAAACATTTATTCACAGAATTATTGGAAAACAATCTGGTTTTAACTAAGAGAACCTGCATAAATAAATCTAAGTGATATTTGAAAGAGAAGAAATTGTTTCCCTACACTGGCATTTCCACTTTACTGAATACTTTGTAACAACAATATTTCCATAATATACTGTAGCATGTTCTTATTGTCTCAGCTTTAAAGGTCAGATGTTTTACATGACTTGACTATTTTCATAGTCACGATAGCATGAGAAAACATTTAGTATATCAATGAAAAAGTATCTTCAAGTAAGCGCAAGTGAATGTAGAAGGAAAAGAAAGTAAAGGTACAAGACTGCAAATGATGAATCTTCACTCAGCAAATGGAGTCAATCCTGGAGTTTAAGATAATAACAATCTAGTACTTTTAGAAATTGAAATGTTGGAGAAAAATGTTACAGTGCTTGATTGCTTCTTAGTAGTTAACTGATGCAAATTGAAAATATTTAAGGGTTATTTTATTCCTCAAGTAAAAAGTCATTTGATAATAAAAATATTAAACTTTTATTAATGAATGTAACAATCTATCAGCTTTTAGTTAAGGCTACAGCAAATTTCTGGGGAATTACAGATTCGTATGCTTATAATGGAGTTCGTGTCAATGCAGTGTGTACATTGTACTCCATGACAGAAAGTGGGGGACCCAAAGGCCAGATCCCAGCTGTGGCTAATTGATTCATCATTAATATTTGGGATATGAGGTTTCACTCATGGCAGAAAAACACAGCTGCCAGGGAATTTGAGAAGTGCCCTGAGGGTGAGCATAAAGCAGGAGGCTGACAGAAAGATGACTGAGGCCTGAGACTGCCAGGAACAGAAGGATGGAAGAAAAGCTGCTTTCCTTGGCTTTACACATGTCTCCAAAATGCATCTTATTTGAGACACAAAAAGGACTTGGTGGTCCTACTGGAGCTCTTCTCATAATGGTTTTTGTCTTGTTCCAAAGGCAATTGTTATGGAATACAGTCAAAACATACTCCCTAAGAACAGCAACAGGAATAACAAATGCAAACACTGATGCTGGATACTGAGGCAACAAAGTCAGACTGGTTAAGGAAGTTATGTTTAAAGGGATCCATATTAGTCCAACTGCAGTCCTGTGCTTTTCTTTGAGGTTTACCTGGAAACTTTCTTCATGACTAGTTCTATCTTAAATTATGGACTATTCATTATATTGCAGAAATAGAGCCAAATGTTTGACAAGAGGCAGACGTCGTTGATGTTGTGAGACACTGCATCAGTAAAAGTATTATGCTATTATTGTGTCGGAACCCACTTGTGTGTGTGTGGGCAGGGGGGGAGAGCCAGCCTTGGAACTGATATGGCACAGCCTCATGAAGCAGCTGTCAATCAAAAGGGCAGATTGGGAGCCTACCAACACCACATTCCCTGGGGACTCTGACTGGCTGGATCACTGCTCACTCTGGCCTGGAGGGCACTGAGTGGTCAGTGAGCTGGACATGTCACCTGGAAGTGGTGGCCACGGTAGCCAAAGCACATAAACAGAGGAGCACAGGGACTCCATCTTGCCTTTTCTCTTGGGAACCATCACCAACATGTGGAGCCGACCTTCCATAAGATTCTTTGGTGGTAGCTATTTTTCTCTTCATATCTTTTCTTAATCACTTTTCTCTCTCTAGCTATTTGCTCCTGATTCTTCTCTTAATCTCTTTCTTTCTTTACTCTTTTCTTAGTCTCTTTTGGGTAGCTGAAAACCAGTGTTTTGGATTCTGCTAAGTTGTATTGATTGACGTGTACTGGGTCGATGCTTTGTGGAATGCTTTGCCTTGGTTGTATTTTACCCCTTTTAAACCTTTGCCAAAATCCTTATTTCCTCCCATATTAAAAGTGTCTCCTTGGAAAATGCGTGGAGCATTTCTCTCTTGAGACTGTTGCAAGGTATTAAGAACTGAAGGCTCTGCAGAAGTTTGGTGAATGAACTCTTGGAGTCTTGTGTATTTTAAAGTAAAATGCCTGGGCGAGCACATGGCTGGATCTGGGGTCTTACAGATGTTTAGTCAAAAAAAAAAAGAAGTGTAGGCTTGTAGATAAACTTGAAATAAATAGAGAAATGCACGAATACTCTATATTCAAACTAGCAAAATAGACAACCTGTAATGGGTTCATGACTTCCCTGTTTCAAAGACTTAGACTTCACTTAATGCAGGTGAAATAAAATGTGATCCTGTTTAAGAACAGAAGTGATTTCAGTTCTCTTAGGAGTGTCCAAGGATGCATAGGAAAATTTCATCGTAAATCACTTGAGCTGGATTATGTCAAAGTGAGATTAGCTATGCAGTTGGTTTTGCCTCTTTTTTTTTTTTTTTTTTTTTAATTTCAACCCCATTTCTAAAAGTTCTTTTTTGAGGAACTTTTGCTCCTATTGTTAAAGATCTTTCCCTTTCTCTAGCTGAGTCCCAGAAGAAAAAGGGTAAAAAGAATAGAGAAAAACTAATGGATATCAAGATCGTGATGGGTGGCAGACATTTACAAAGCTGCTATAGAATTCAGACTACAAAGCAATTTTCCAGCATCTTGATTCTTCATCATATGTCAGCTCTTTAAGGTAGAAGCAGAATACAGTAGAAGAGCACAGCTGCAGAATAAAAAATTGTGTCAATGAATATAACAGGACGGTAAACAGCTTTAACACTAGAGAGGTGATCTTCCTCACTTTGTCCTGGAAATTTCTCCGCTTAAATTTGAGATGGGATGTCTTGTTAAATATTTATACAAATTTACTTCCCAAACTTTTCTTGGGAGGAATTATTGGCATTGGTTAACCAAACATCTGTGACAGGACTTTTAAGGTAAGAAAACATGCCATTACATTTGCACTCCTATTTGTGGGAGCCCAAACCCAGCTTTCAGCAAAAGAAAACAAGGCTGACAAACATCTCGTGATTCAAGAAGTTTGGACTCTTGTCCTAAGACCTGTTGATGTGCAACCCAGAGATATAAACCTGGCTCCAGGAAGAATTAAGAAAGGACTTTTTGAGATGATTGTTAAAACCACGTCTAAACCCCTGTAATCCCTCTATCCCCCATGTAATCCTACTAGAGGAAAATTAACTATTTGGAAATTGCAGCAAAAACTTGTGTAACTCCCCAATTAACATAGGTTGTCCCCTTCATTAACATGTCCAGCCCCAGATGCCTTTAAAATTGTGTTCTCGTATTCAATAAACTATTTCAGTTCCCCCACACTGGGATCGTGTCTAGCTTTTGTTTTTGAGACCACCACTCCTATTTACTTCTTTCAAGCAGTTGAGAAGGTGATTAGTTTTTTTGATGTTTTGGGGATTTACTGGGGAAGCTGTTGCTGGTACCTACAGGTATGCTAGTAGGTATGCCTTCAGGTGATAGACTAGAATTCCCACAGGCTGCTTTCTTCTTGCTTCCTGTAACAGAGAAAGCCCTGTGAGCAAGAGTTCTAATATGAAAGTAGTGGGCTTTATTTTGAAAGGTCAGGGAGTATCAGAGAATCCAAGATGTTTACATTATTTTGACACATTAAGATTTTCTGGAAGATACAGAGTTTTTAGTTTCTACCTTCTAATGACCACAGCAAGTTAACAGATTTAAAAAAAAAACCTTAACCTTTCCTACTAGGTCTGACTAGGATGGAGTTAACTCTTTTCATAGCAGCCCTTATGGTGCTGTGCTTTACTTTTATGGCTAAAAGAGTGTGATAATACACTAGTGCTTTGCTTATTGAACACTGTGCACTGTGCTAAGGTGCTCTCTCTTCTCTCCATCCTGGCTGTTGGCTGGGGTCACCCTGCCACACCTTTTGTAAGCATTATAGAAGGAGGAAAAAACCAAAATTTTCTCAAACGTAAATATTTCAGTGGTATTACCGTTGTATTTAAGTGATAATAGCATTGTATTTAAAGAGAAGGCAAAGGAGGAGGAAGAAATAATATTAAAAAGAGTGAGTTTTGGTAATAGGAAAGAGTAGAAATCCAATTCTGACAATATAGACCCACAAACTTTGTGGAAATGTGATAATCTTTCTCTCTGGACCAGTAAGATGAGGGTGTCCCTGAGGAACAGTGGCAGAGGTTCAATCCCAATGTACTAAAGGAAAATTAGTAAAGCTTGCTTTTTCTTACTGTTTTCCTAGGATTGTTTTGAAATAAGGAATGCAAAATTACATATATTTTTGTCACTAAATAATCCCAGTTTCAGCTTCACTGTTTCATTGGATTTCTGTATTGTTTTTTGTTTACAGTAATCTTACACTATCATAAAGTGCTTCAGTAAGTCACAACCTCATTTCCCGTGTTTGGCATATTTCAGTACTCTGTCTTTCTGAATTTTGCAGAGAGTTCAATACAGTGGAGTGAATTTATAATTGTTCTGTTTTGAACAAGTTAAGGTATAGATCCCCTAAAAGAAAGCTACAATGACAACTAACATGCCCTTGTTAAAATCTCATTCTTGTCATCTTCAAGTACATCACAGGAATGAAACTGGAAATGATCTTTCTGAGGGCATAACAGAAAGACTAGACCCTAAGTCTTTCATTCAATGCATTATTTGCTTTTCATGTAAAACTAGGACAAAACCCCCTAGGTTTTAAAGGAAAATAGTTAATGTGGATAAACTGTTAATGGTGTCAGATGATTGAGGGAGATGGTCTGAAACAGCCCAGAAACAGGCACAGGCCAACAAGGAGAGTAAAACTCTCAGTCCAGACTACCCTGTGTCTGAATACCTTGATCCACAGTCCAGTGGAATTTGTAGTTGTTGTCACTTATACATATATCTTAGAGCATAATCTCAACCATTTTGGACGAGACAGGAAGAAGAGTGAGTTACTCATTGTTTCCTTACTTAGAAGTTTGATGTGTCTTTTCTGAAGCATCTTGAGTTGGTAACTCTCAAAAATACAGTTCTCAATTACAGAAAGGAGGATAGCTAATCCATTAATGTCATTGCATACGTGGGATTCATCTCATTATCACTTAATTTAATATATTAATCATTATTAAAGACCTGAAAATATTTATTTTCATCCTTTAAGCAAAGGAGATGGCTTGTAAAAGTACAAAAAGTAGAGAAAATAAGCCTTTCCTTCAGCTATACTTTCATTTCACAGAATGCCAAATGTAAAACTGATCTTATTTTAATCAGCAATGAAATGTAGCTTAAGCTTAGAGTGCCTGAGAAATAAGATTTTTTTTTCTAAAATTAGGGGCTGATCATTATTTATATTTGCATATAATCTTTAATCACTGTGGAAAGGGTTGTGAATGATAAAAGAACTAAGATAGAATAATTTATATACAGCACAGAAGCTGGTTTCAGAATTACTGTGAGAACACAATAAGCACCAACATGTATATATAAAACATAAATTGTAATGTCAAAATAGTGACATTATCAGGTTAATGTAGTCTGCGTGTAAATGACCAAAAATGTCAGTATTTAGCAATGGCCACACATGGCCTCTTAGATGGAAATTGGATTCTCTTTAATGTTGTTTGGTTTATGCAGCTCCAGGGGATGCACTAATCTGAAGCCACAGGCCACAGTCTTACTAGATCTCCTAAGCCAGAATAAGTTTAGAAGGTACCTCATGTGGAAAACTCAATATTAATGGGATTGTACACTGTCAGTACAGCCTTCTTAATAGCTATAAGCAGTCAGTAAAAGCAATGTTTTTAATGTTCCTTCATATATTTTGATATTCTTTAGTGGGAGAACTTAATCAGTTCAATTCTGTGGTGCATTTTCTCTTCTCAAACAATGTATTGTTTCATCAGGTTGAGAGGAGATTGTTGACTTGTGATCTCCAGATAAAGTAGTATTGGAATGCACAGTGAAGAAGTACCTGGTTAAGAAAGATGAATCAGTTATTCTGCTCTTCCTTGTTCATTAATCAGGACAATTCCTCACTAGGAGTGTTCATACTTTTTCATCTTCAGTTCTGCAGTGAAGTTTGGAGAATGTTTGAAGTCTGGGGGTCCAAATCTATCACCTGTTTTTGGAAACAAAAAATCTTTTTTGAGACAAATTTATTAGGGACTGCCTAATGTGGTTTGGTATCTGAGAGATGGGAGGTACAATAAGGTAAAGCACAAGGAAGAATCTTAACGAGATTTTAATTTATGAAATGGAGCCTGCAATACTGATGTAACTCACAAGTGCAGATCAGTGCTGGAAAAAAAATGGTTCACAGCATAGACATAATAGTAGTGTTGAGAGAGGACCATATGTGCCTTCAGTACCAAAAAAAATCTGCCTACTGTCTTTTCCATCCAAGTGCTTGAAGAATGAATTAATCCAGGTGTAGAATAACTCCTAGATATTTATTTGAAGGAAGCCCAGTATCATTATACGTCATACACCAGAATACTCTACTAAACCTAAGAAACACAAAGGCACAGGAAAGGATTTTGAGGTTGGATACGATAATTTCTATCACAAATTGATGGATTACTATGCAACAATTTATTTTAATGAAAACGTCTCTGACATTAAGGACAAGACAATTTGTCTGGGTCTCAGACAAGGTGAGACTCAGTGTGGTCTCAAGCAAGGATCTGAGAGGAAGAAGACAGAAAAAGAGTCTTTCAATTGACTTAAAATATGAATGGATATGAGAGGTGAATGAGCACAGACTTGAAAAAAACCCTGGAAAACAATTAGATTTCTCAATATGGTGAGCAGGGGGGAAAAAAAGTTCTCTTTACTGTCTTTGACAGCTGGAATGAAGTTGAACTGAGCTCATCATGTAATAACAGCGTAATATCACTGCACAAAGCCCAAATGGAATAACAGCAGATGTAACGAAAAGCTATGAGAAAGGATGGTCTCAAGGTAATTTTGAATCCCTTGCATTTCTAAATTTTGCTATAGCAGAAGGACTTTTGGAAGTGGGACTTCTGACCATTTTTTCTGTGGGGAGTGGGATTTTTACAGCTTAATGTGCTCTAAGAAAATCAGAGCCAATTGTGCATAATGGTGATACTCCACAAGGAGAAAGCTGACAAGTGATCGGTTTTAGTTTTTTGGTTGTGTTTTATATATTCATTACTGAAAAGTGAAATCATATTATTAGCCTTTCATTAGATCTTAGCATGCTCATATTTTGTGCAGGTGGTTTTGGTTTCTAAGTTCAGAGAAGTAATGTGATGTTAGATGTACTATTGTTAAGTGTGGGCTTGAAAAATTTAATCACCAAATGCTATCAGTTGTTTAGTCTTTTACATTTAATATTTTTCTCTTTTTTTTGTAATTTTCTTGTTATTCTACCATATTATGTGAGGGTTTTGGGTTTTTTGGCGTCTTTGGCTGCCTCATTTTAACATTTAAATGGAAATTCAGAATAACAAAATAATTTCTGTGTGTTGAATTTGATTTGATTCCTCCACAGTCAAGTCAAGTGTTTTTCATTTTTGCAGCAGTTTTGAGAATAGGTTTTGTTTGATTTTTTTTTTTTGAGTGAGAGTGTGTTATAGTGGAAGATCATGAATCTGAATCTGAGAAAATTCTTCTTATTCCTTTTGATCACTAAGTGATATTCTCTTCTTGATAAATGGTCTTATAATAATTATTGAATGATGACCTTTGGATTTTTATCCCTGTGCTTGTTCCCTGACTAGCTTATTTTAGGTGGGATGCTGTTGAGTAACTGAAGTTAAGAATTGCAGTTCAGAAGTCTGTGAAAAGATTTTCCATCTGAATCATCTCTTAGATTTCACTATATGAAGTGATATTCAGGTTTCTAAGCATATATTAAAAGCAGAGATGTAGACAGAAGCCTTAGGTGTTTTTTACAGATTTTATTATGTATTTTGCTGATTGATTTTTTTAAACCTCATTTTAACATGGTGATACAACAATGATTCCAATTAAAGAATACTTACTTTATAATGAGATATATATCCTAAACTACTCATCTGTTGACACATTCACTGGTAAGAGAAAGATATCAGGTGAAAAGGTGTTAATTGGAATTTTTGTACTTGACTTGATGCCATTGTAGCCCACCCATGTTTTTGAGAAGAAAGAAAGAAAGGCTTGATTCTCTGCTACATCTGGAGAAAAAAATGTGGTTTTCTGTCTGTCTTTGTTTCCCAAAAGTCATAGGGTGCATAATGTACCTCTGCCCAAATTCATTCCATGGGAAGTAAGGGCTGTAACTTGTAACATTTTCTGCCAATGAGGCTGTGTTTAAGCACATTTTGCTAAAATAGCCATCAAACATGAATGTTCCCATTTTTATTTCAGTAGCTAACATTTCACTGTAACTGTTAATACGTTAAGAGTGGGAGGAAAGCTTTATTCTTCCATTTGGTTAAATAAACAGCTCTTTTTCCTTCAAAAAATACATAGCAGTGAAAAAGGACAAGAAAACACTGTATTTATAAAGACGTCAAACTCATTGAAATGTGTTTCTCTTTGCATACTGGAGAATGTAGAGATCTTTTTTGTTTTGGATTGGTTTGGTTTTTTCACACGTGAAAACTGAGCAAGTGCAAAACAGTAAATCTGAATTCTTTTACAACATAATAACTAAAATCCCACTTAGTAAAATGAAGCTTTGTAACTCTATACCATTTTAATTTCAAATACAAAACAATCAAAAGCATTTTTCAAGAAAACTAACTTGGCCTGGGTTTCTCTTTTGAGAAATAAAATCCTAATAATTTTTAAGTATACTTAGATTATTAAGACCTGATCCATGGTCAGTATTATCTTCATAGCAATAAGAAATGTTTCTGATTCTGTATCTGAGATTTTAGAATTAGTTTTAGCACAGCCTTGTACTATTGAACAACTTGCCTATTTTTATTTGCTGATGTTGAGGGTAGGTAGGGTCACAATTAATTTGGGGGTTTTCTTGGTACGTGGCTAAACAGTAAGACTTTTGTCAGTGTGTCTAGAAAGAGCAGAGTTAAAAAGTCTGAGTGCACACTTTCATTAATCTCTGACTAGGAGAAGCACCAGCCACTGCTTCCCTATTATTTTTCTAGGTTAAGATTTTTAAGCCTTTGCTAAATCTCCAGGATTAATAAGTGAAAGAAAGAATATAAAATGTTTCATTGCGCTCTATGCAGCTGACCTTCCACACTTTTATCAATGTTTTAAGGCATATTGCTATTGCTAAACATGTACTGTTTTGTCAGTGTTCCACCTATAAATCTGACAGGGGGTTATTCAATGAAAATCTATAACACCGTGTATTATTTGTAAATGTGATTTTGCTACTGTGGTCAATTGTATCATCTGAAAAGGAATCACATACTAAAAAGTGCTTTGGAGGACAGTTTTATTTCCTTTTCATTTCCTTGATTGACACTTCTATAAACAGCCTGAATGTTGGAGCTAGCTGGATGCCTGCAGGAGTTAAGCAAATATATCCTGATTGGGATAAGGTTTTATGTTCCATTTATAGCAGACCGTATACAGCAGAAAAAGTGGGAAACTGGGAAACTGTGTCAATGGGAACAGTCGTTGTGCTGTGTTGTATTTCAATATGCTTCTGTTAACACAGGATAGACGTTCTGTTAGCAGAAGATAGATGGATATGGCAAGGCAAAAAGCCTTAACTTGGTTGGCAGTCTTTAAGGCACGTTGATGCTGGTATGGCTAACTTAAATCAGACTCCTCTTGAAGCTGTGATTTCTTGTTTGTTCCTTCCTTTGTACTTCAAGCATTTTGCTAATTAATTACTAGACAAATTCCTACCTGCACCATCTTATCAAGAGAGCAAATGGCTCTGCATTGTGTTGTTTATATTTTGAGTTAATTAGTTAAAGATGTTATAACCTTCACTATTGGATTATAGGGCAATCTGTGACAGAATGGCTGTACCAAAATTGAAGAGCTTTTTCTATTTATCTTACCTCATTTAACTACTGTCTGATGTTGAATCAAGTAAGTGAAACTGGTAATGCCCTTGTGATAAGAAGGCATGGGTAACATCTTAAATACCTTGTTCTTTGAAGAGATATATGTTATGTTATGGAGAACAGCTTGTTTTCCAGCTGCGTGGAAAATAGATGACATATTGAAGGGATACTGTTTTCATCATTGTTTCTTCCCTCCTACACCACTTTACTTTTTATCTAGTTGAAAAAGGTCATACACCAGGTGAATAAGTTACAGTGAATGTTAAAAATGAACATGAATTATTGATCTTTTCAGTGCTCCACAGCTAAGCTTTAGGTGGAGTCAAAAAGACTCATTTTGATCTTCTTGCAAAATAATATGATTGCTATAGGAAACCTTTACCTGCTATCTTGTGCCTGACAATAAAATGTATTTTCACCATCTAGTTGTCCATGCAGCTATACCATAGAGTTTCTGCAAAAAGGCTTTGGGATATTTTCTCGAAAGCTTTGCTGAAATGAAGGTACTGTTGTCCCCTCATCCACAGACCTCGTCATTTCATTATAAAAGGCAGGGTGGTCAAGGATGACTGATTTTCTCCAAAGAAGTGATGGTAGTACCAAGCTTCAGAACAGAATCATGCTGAAGCACTTCAGTTTGCAGTCTGAAAATCTCACAGCCAAGTAAAATGATGAATTATTAAGTAATTTCCAGAAAATTGGAAAAGCTTCAACTCTTCCCCTTCACTAGTAGCATGGACTGTTATTACAACATTCCTACAGAAGATGAAGAATGAACCATTACTCTCTTTATCCTGATGAATTCTGTGTAGTGAATTTAGAGGGGCCTTCCTCTGTGAAATGTATAAAATTGTGAATAGCAAGAGCAGATATTTCCAGTAGCTTTTTAAGTTTTAAATAAAGTTCCCCTACTGCTTGCCTTTCAAATTTTCCTTGAAGAGTATTCACACTTTAGACAGGTGCCTGTCTGTTTGCTTGACAGATTGTGATTCAGGTATGACCCATTCTCCAGTGTCCAGGATTCTGCTTTCACTCTAGGTGCTGGATACTTTTAATATATATGTTGCAGTAGCCAATAATTTATATCTAAATTAGATTTTAGAAATAGGCCTATATTCCTAATATGTGTAATAGCTGAAATGATTTTTTTAACATTCCTAACATCCTTTCTGTGTAGCTCAGATAAAAACCTGAAGGCATTTTAAAAAAAATCAGTTCTAAGTTTTTTTATCACAACCCTGTGAAACTATTAGTGCAATTATTTGTTAAACTTTGAGCTTAAAGACATAACTCAGAAAATGCAACCCAAGACCAGTGCTAGATAAATGATGTTTTATAGTGAATACAAAAAACCTTTATGTCTTCAGTGAATTTGCTTATATAGGCTTAAGAATTGCTAGTACTCATTCACACTTTCAGAGCTGTGAAGCTTGAGGTAGCATAAAAGATGAGAAGTTCTTGATGATGGAGAAGAGGATGGCTGAGTGTCAGCTACATGTTTGACAACCACCCCTCAAATGGAGTAGAGAATGAAACGTGGCAGCATTTATTAAACATTAGATAATAGTGTTGAATATATTTATATAATAAACATAGATTTATTTTTTTTTTTTAGTTAGTCCTTAGAAAATCCCTGACCAATTTGTATTAGGGGCCTGTTTTTTCTTAAAGAATTTTTACAGTTTTTCAAAAGTAGGTTCTCAACCTTCTGGCTAAAACATATAGAAAAAAAAATACAAGAATGTGACATATGTGGAAGGAAGGACATTTGAGCTTAAATTTTTTATATATATTAAATTGCTTTCTTATTCTTAAAGAAGGACAAAGTATTTAAGAACATTAAAAAAAAGGAATTGGCATGAAGAAAACAATTCTTTTGAGCTCTTGGGATTTATAATGTACAGATAACCAATACTGACCAATTTTTAGAGGAGGAATTATAAGTAAACTACTGTCCATATGGTAAATCTCATCCCAAAAAAACTTTGATGGATGAGTCATAAGCCTCTGAAAATGAGATTTCTAATGGAAACACCAAATCAACTTTTACTATAGTGTCAGGAATTTGACATTATAATAAAGTACACTGATGTATCTGTATTTGCCTTTTGCAAACATAATGAAACTGGTTTCAGTAGAGAAGGTGCCAGGGTATTCCATCCACATCTGCTGTTTTACAGTATAATACAACAATATTCAGGCATGTAAGGCACTAGGATGGAAGATGAGCAACAGAATTCTTTTAATCATGACTAGAATAACTCTGCAAGTTGCTGTATGGAATATGGCATCGACCCTCAGCCACATGGGGACAAGTTGGAAGTCACCAATGCTTTTCATAGCAAATATTGATGATAACACCAGTAGTGCACACTGGGAGACGATTTGGCTCATCTGCTGTCTGACCCAGCAAAAGCTCAGTGTGAACCCATCCATCCTCTGCTGCTTTATTGCTGGCATTTAGTTTTGAATGTCTGCCACTGTACTTGGCAGGACTTGGACTTTTTGTTGTCCCAGGCTCTCAACTAGGAAAGGCAGTTCAGGAATCTGAGTCCAGGATGTGGCTGAACACACACAAGGAGCCACGTTGAGTCCCATTAATCCAAAACATGGACAGAGGACAGGAAGTGAAGACAAGTGTTCTCATCCTCTGCTGACCTCAAGAATTTCCAGTGACACCTTTCTGTTTGCTAGCTTTTGATAATTTTTTTCTTCCATCACATCATATTTTAAAATCACATTTTAAACATGAGGACTTGGAGCTGTGCCCATAAGGCACAATGAGGGCCAGTGCCCAGGGAGGGGAAGTGCTGGAGAGGGTGAATGGCTCTAGTTCAGCTGCCTGCATAGCTCAGTGCTCTTCACCACCATCTGCAGAAGGAGCAGCCACTCTCCCCCTGCCTCAAACAGCAAACTAGTTGGATTCCAAAGCAAGTTAATGCTGTATAGGTCACACAAGCTGAACAACTAGGGACGCTTCAAGGAGGGAATAATTTTCATCTGGAGTACTAAATACAGTACAAACCAGATTTGCTAGCAAAAGACATTGGGATATTGCTCACATTTATTTTATTTATGAGTAATTTCTATTAACAGAATTCAATTACTGATTATTAGACTTAGTAATTTTTTCCTGCTGCTATCTCTATACTTACTCTGGCTGTTCCTTCTTTTGAAACTTAACAAAATATTAATTTTAATTCTGCATTTTGATTTTCTGTAACATATTTCATGTTTGCTTACAGAGAAATTGAAGATTTCTATTACATGTTTGAAATGTTATTTTGGTATATAAAAATCAACCAAAAAATGGAGTATGTAGCTAAGAACATCTGCAGTTATTAATATTTGGGAAATCTAGGAATTACTATTCTAATCAATCTTGTAAAATGAAAAATATGTGAAAACTCTGTTGTAATTGTTTAGCAGAGAGAGAAACCTACTTCAGTTAACACAATGAAAAGAAGTTTAGGTCAGATGATGTTTCCACCAGCATGTGCTGGTCCATTACAGTCCCAGTGAGAAAGGCACTCACTCTGTTAACTATCATCTAAAATGCCATTTGTTAGAGCTAGTGCTACAAAAAAAAAAGGGAGGATATTTAGATAATCCCACAGCCTTTTAGATACTGTGAATTGCAGCACCCAACATTTAATATAGCAAGGTGAAGAGTGCCATGAAGGTCTCATCCCCATTTGGTCAGCTCTTGCATGTTTTTTTTAAGAGAAAGTGACCCTTGGTGATTTCTGCTGTCAGGTATCTATGATACTCACAAGGGAACTTGTGCCAACTTTGTCACTTGGATAATTTTAAAGAGTTTTCTCAAGATACCTCATTTAGTGTATATTAAACTAAGATTCAAAATCTTACAGAGTAATTGCACTCACAGTTTTTATTTATGGAGAAGACAAAATAGCATGTTCAATAGACTTCTGTTTTTCAGAGTTAATCCTGTCCACAGACTTATGTCAACATCTGTGGAATTACTGCAAATAGCTGTTAACTGAGAGGAGAATCATCCAATCTTTCTTTATTTTGGCCTAGGAAATCCAGTTCCCCCTGTTAGCTAGTAATCATTATGAACGACTATAAAAATAAGGTATGTTAAGTTGGAACTCAAAATGTATAGACTTTCTCTTAAAGGAATCCCAACCCTGTCAGAACGTTTTTTCTTCTCTTTTAATTTCAGAAACCACTGGATTGATTTAGGTACCTAAATATTTAAAACTTTTTCAAATTGCCTGAGGCATCCCAGGAGCTGGCAGATAAAAGGCAGAACTGGCAGCACATGCTCACTGTCCTGGGGCAGCATTTGGTGAAATGGCATCAAACACATTTGAACACCCAAGCTGTCCCCCACCATTTGCTCATTAACGTTTCTGTTATAACTGAGTAGAACATTTTGACCAATGTATACAAACTGAGTTTTTGAAATGAAGCAGCTTAAGCCATACCATAATCTACACCTTTGAAAACTGTGGTAGAGAGTGCAAGTTGGGAAAAAGTCTGGTTTCCATTCATAATTCAACCTGTGTAATGATTATAAAGGTTGTTGCCTATTGATTGCATTGCTTGCTGAATTCTGTCTCACATTACTTGTGCTTTATGTAGTGACTTTTGCGATTAGCTTAATTTTGCACAGCACTGATCCAGGTACCAAATTTCCATTGGTTAAAATAAAGATATCTTTTAAAAAGGTCAAATATGTCAAAGATATTTGGGATATTTCCTCTTATACAGAGAAAGTTAGAAGAGCTACATTGTTTTCCCCTTTTCATTCATATGGGTACTGAAAGAGTTTGTTTTTCAAAGATTTATTTGTACTTGCATAAGCATAAAAATCCTACCAGAGAACAAAATGTCAAAAAAACACTTTTCCCATGTAAACAAACATGCAGAGCCATTTCTTGAATTCAGATCCACTTAAGAACCAATATAAGATATCTGGAAGGCAGCAAATGCAATTACTTCTTAACACCCTTTCCTCTGGCTCCAAATGTCAAAGATACATAGAGACAAATGTTTAAATTAACTGAAAAATATTTTCACTTCTTCTACAATATTAACATTTAGACCTTTACTGATTCTCTTATTTTGTTATGATTTTATTTGTTTGGAAGCTCTGGAAAAGATGGGTTTTTTTTGATCAAAACTTTCAGATCTTAAGTAATATATTTGAAACAGGTGCTGTCACAATGTATTAATCTGAGAATGACAATGTTATTCTACTAGTAATCTGAAGCATGGTGTTGTTCAACTGCTTTCCTGTTAGTGAATTTAATTGAGCCCAAAATTGTGAGACAGTTGGGTAGTTCAAACACTTTGATAACATTGTGAAATTATTATATTCTATTTTTGTCACCTCACCTTGGTCACGCTTGCCCTTTATAGCTGATTAAAGTGTGGAATTTCTATTTTTAGGAACTTTTTTAAGAAAAAAAATATCTTATTTAAAAATAAAAAAGTAACATTTGTTTTTCATTTCTTGAAGAAACAAAGATTAGGAATTATATATAATTTAAACTGTGCGTGTTCTGCTCTTCCATACTAAGGTAGACATCCTGGGATTGCAACCAAGTATTACTGTAGTCTTGGAAAATGTCATACCAGATCTCACCAAGAAGTTCTATCTCCTTAGCTAATTTTTAGTGGTTATTTTGGCCTGCCTTAGCCCTCTACTTCTATGAGACTGTCCAGAATCTTGGACTGATCACTTTGAGAAGAACCCATCAAGAGCTCCACTTTGATTTCCCGTATGCAGCACACAGTTCTGTTTCTCTGTGGTAACTCCATGTCTCAGTGGTAGGTATGAGTTTCCAGCACACTGGGGGTAATTTTCAACACATGTACCACAGCTGTGGGATGCAAGAATGCTCAGACGCAGAGGCAGCCTGGTGACTTTTAAAATCCTCAGCTGTGCATCAGTACAGCTGGAAAAGTGGTGGTGGTAAAAGTGATTAACTTAGTAACAATCAGTCACTTTGCTATTTGAACAGCTACGCATGGTTCTTCTGAATATGGTTTAATACTGTGAAAGATTTGTAAGAAAAGGTTGGTAATTCTCTCCATGGTATTAACTCGTAGCTGAAGGAGTCATAGTAAGGTTCTCTGTAAGGTTCCTGCATGTGCTTCTTCCTAGGTTTGTCTAGAGACAGCATTTGGGTGGAGAAACTCTGGAGGCTTTAACCTGGGTGGAGGGACTGTAATGCTGCTTTTATATATATATTATATATAACATGACTTTTATATATTCCTATGCCTCTGAAGCTTCTGAGGAAGGTAAGTCATAAACAAGGGCTTTTCTCATGAGTAAATCAAGCTGGAGGAATCATGTTTGCATGATTCTGCTAACTCCAGATTGCTATATTTTAAAAGTTTTGAAAGTAATTGTTCAAAATTTATGCTTAACAGGAGTCACAATAGCTATACTTTTCTTTTGATTAGTGTACCACATAATAATGAGGTTTATAATAGCTTCTGTGCCCTATGAATATAACTTATAAACACAGATTCCTTACCTCTGTTCCATCCTGTCCTATCATGCCTTGATAAATTTGACATGTCTGCTCTTGCTAAAATAATGGAATTTCCTCTTTTGCTAATACAATGAACTTTAGAAAGTGTTTAATCATAGATGTTGTGCTCTGGAGGACCTTCAGAACTCAACTAATTTGGAAAGTTGATATTCTGAAGACAAAATAGCGTCTTAGTTATTAAAGGAAATTATCTGTACAGGGAGAAAAAAGCTCTAAGTCTTTTCCTTCCAAATCTCGAGTGGTTAATGCATGACTCTGCATGAATCAGAAGGATTCATTTGATTCATGTGCTGACCTCTTCCAGAAAATTTAATTTCTCCATCTCAAACATATTATTTTTCTCTAATACAAAAGAGCACTAACCCAAACCTTATTGCACCCTTTTACAATTAGTTACCCTTTTGTTGCATTAATCTTTAATAGTAAATGAAAGGATTAGTGTTTGAACACAATGCAAAGTCTGAATACAAAATCATTGCAGATGCTCTCTGTATTTTATTTTGTGTTATAGTGGGCTACTGAAAAGTTTTTGACTTCATTTAATCTCTGATTTTGGTTATGATCCCAAGGGTCAAGAATTAAACCAAGTATTCTGTTTATAGACTTAGTAGAGATCTGGGGTATGTTGTAATTACATCTGAGGATAGGAGATAAGCTTTTATCCTTATTAAGACTCATTATTAAAAGGATGCATACGGCTAATTGACTAATGATAATTCTCAAATCTTAGTGTCTACTTAAAATGAAGATTTGGATATCTTCCACTACAGAATAAGGTCCAGAATAAGTTTGCCTCCATAAATCCCTCCAGAGACAAACAGTGTAGTTGATATCTATAGCTGACATCTTCTTCAACCTGCTTTTTAAATAAGTTTTTTAAAAATTAATCTGAAGTCAAAAGCTAGAAAATAAGACAGAAATGTTTTTAACCTGTAAATGATGGGTCATGTCTCAGTACATGTTTGTGAAACTAATTCCAAATGACAATCTTTAGTTAATGCCGAGAAAGAAGGAATTTTAAAACATGGGTGATGTCACTAGATCTTTGTTTTTCATCTGCTTGTATGTGGTTGGGATACTCTTTGGTAGAAAACTATAGATTTTAAGAACTTGTGTATGTCGGGTTTTGATTTGACTGTAAATGTTTCTTCTATTGCTAATATAACAAACCTTTGAAAATCTCTTTGATTTCAAAGCATGCTCCCATTTCACATGTTAGGAAAGTGAGTCCTTTTTTCACCTATTCCATTTCTACAATGATTTTAATAGATGTTTAGCTGAGGACAACTTAGAGAAAATACAGTGACTTTATTAGAATTTTGAAATTCTGATACTTATACACAAGTTATTTACAAACTTGTCATTTTCTGTATATAGCACAATGTAGTAGGTGCAAGAATATAAATTTAAATCAGAAACTGAATGAAATTTGATTGAACTTCCCATGAAAATGTTGAGTAGATCTTTTAAGAATTTTAGCAGATCTTGTCTGTTGAGAGATATCATAAAAATTATCTTGAGTTTCAATTTGGCCTCAGCTCTTACTGTATTACTTATTGATTTTAATATATGAGGGTAAACTTACTTCATAAGGTTAGAGCTGATTAGGACTGTATTTTGTATGTAAAAAAGGTACCTTTCTGTTCCCTGGAGTGCTGGAAAGAACTTCTGCATTGAAACTAATACAAGCTACACCATTCACATTAGAATATGCATTTATACTAAAAGCTATAAATTTTAGCTTATCAGGGGACAAAATGCACTGCTGTTTTAGTGATCAAATGAATTAAGATTGTAGACAAATAACTGAAAAGATGTGGAGAAATTGATAGGATGAAATGTCTCTATTCAGAGTAGTGGAATACTTGAAATTGTGAACTAATTCATAAAAGCTGTGTACCATTTGTAGAAAATTAGAAGAAACAAAAAGATTGCATTCGTCAAATAAATAGTTTTGCAGATCTCTTTCCAAAGAATGGGTATTGTTGGAAGAAATTAATGAATCCATGAATACAGTACAGATATACAGAAATTATAAATAGTGGAGAGTTCATCATTTTAATGAACTGCGTTAAATATGTTTCCACAAATTGCTTTGTTTGACTTAGCTGTAATAATACAGTAGAATATGGTTGTTATTGAAATATGCAACTGAAAGGGAAAGATATCAAAGAAAAGTAATCTTCACCAAAATGTAAAACGTACAGTTCCCGCCAGTCCAATCAGCAATAATTCATGCCTGTTGAAAAAAAAAATCTATTTTTTTTTAAATGTATTGGAGAACAATCTAATAGATGAAAGTGAGAAGTGAATTGTAAGAACAATTTGGAGGCAATAAGGGGCACTGAGTGTTGCAGTCAGTTGTGAACCTACTAAGACCAAGTTTAAATACTAAATATACAGTAAATTCAAATGTCA
This sequence comes from Corapipo altera, assembly GCF_003945725.1. Taxonomy (NCBI): domain Eukaryota; kingdom Metazoa; phylum Chordata; class Aves; order Passeriformes; family Pipridae; genus Corapipo; species Corapipo altera. The sequence continues at coordinate 2,698,098 of NW_020884944.1, read as the reverse complement.
CATTGATCACCCACTAATAAGAATTAGCAAAGATGATGTTTTTCATTCATTTTGCCAATAGAATTTTAAAACAAATACTAATAATATTAATGTTTCTTTTATCTAAATGAACTTAAATTTGTGAAGTCACCTGCCTGTTCTCTCTAACCTCTTAAAAGGATTAGGAAAATTTAGAAGAAAGCTCTGAATGTTTCTGTCAGACAAATATGCTTGAATTAATACCTGATTTTCCATGCAGTATTATTACTGGAAAGGCTACTAGTACTCAGATAAATGATGTCATTTTCTGTAATAATGTGTACTAAACTCTTTAGAAGATAGATGATGTATGAAATGGTCACTTCTGTGTATTGTTCAAATCCAGCACAATCTGTAATGCTTCATTATTACTAAAAGACTGTCCCTGAGTTCAGCCGAGGAGGGATAAACAATATAAAGAAACACTAACTTGTTTCCAGGAAAATAGGGAACTGCTCTATTATATGTGACTTGTTTAAATAAACAAATAACCACTGCAAGCATGTTCAGAGCAATTGGCTATCATGTCTGTAACCTTCCAGGGATGGGGGCAAGACCTGTGATCACCAAACTCTCTCTCTTAATCACCTCAGCTGCTCTGTGTCCTTTGGCTAATCATATTATACTAGTTTCATCTTGGCCAGCTAGATTATTGCAAAGCTCTAGAAGGCAGAACTGGGATAAATGTTCTGATGCCTTCAAAACTCGAGGGAAGTTTAAAAAAAAAAAAAGTGTAGTCAAAGTCTTTCAATAGAATTAGTGTATTTCTAAAACCAAAGAGAAGATTAGGTGTGGATTCCAGCTATTTGGTGTAATAATCCTTAACACTGGAGGGCTGCAAGGAGAGTTGAGATTTCTGGCATTCATTTCTGGAGGGGAATTTTGTGTTTGGGAGTGTTAATAACTGTGGATGGTGGCATTCTGTGCTGGTGCTCAATGTCTGCCAGTAAAACTCTGAGAGACAGTACAAATGTATATTTAATTTTACTAATGAATTTCACAGTGAGCGAATGAAAGAAATGTATGCTCAATCCCAAATTGCATGTTTGTATTGAAGCTGCTATCAAAAGGAATACCTATTGCAAATATTCCCTCATTGCAACCAGAGGTGGTCTCTGATAATGAAGCATTTTCTTTTACAATGAAGCATTTTCTTCTACAATAGTCTTCTATAAAGACTATTGTGTGACAAAAGCTGGACAAGGTAAAATTTGGACATTAGGTTATTTATCTCAAGTTTTCTGAAAAAAAAAAAAGGGGAGAGAAAAAAGATTGAAGGATCTGATTCTGTAGCAAAAGTATGTTCTCATTTCCTTTGACTTAGGAGCAACATATTCTGAACTTTCCCAAGTATTAGTTCTCTCTCTAATTAAGGTGACAGCGACCAAAAAAGCCTTTTCTGAGGACTTCTCTTCCTGCGTCCTTCTATAAAAGACAATTTGTTAACTTTACAGTTCCATATTTCAAGAACTCATAGGAATGCCCCAAGAAAGTCCAGGATCTAGCTAACCAAGCTGTGCTGATTATACTTATTCCTTCATTTACCATTACTGAAGAGGTTTTATCAACATGAAAACTTATAGTATTGAATGGTCACTTTATAAAAATCCACTTTACATGAAATACTAAAGAATTTGCATATAAATAGATTTTTATATTTAAATGCCCTGTGGGTGAATGTGATCCAATACCCCTCTGAAATCAAAATCCTGAATCATCTCATTTAAAGTTTGCCTGCTGAAAATAAGGAGAAGTTGGACAGCTTTTGATTAGCATGACATTCCTTTCTGGAGAGTGCTTACAAGACCAACAAATCACGATTCAATTAAACTGTGCCCCATGTAGTACTTTCAATGTATTTTTTTTCCGGTATTCACAGTTACCCTTTTTTTTTTTTTCTTGATTCATTTGGTAAGCTTTATATGTAAACTCCCATGAGAGAGACAAATGAGGAATATTTCAGACACCTGATTGCAGATCTTGCTGCTTAAGGACAAAAGCATTACCATGGCTCTTTAACAATGAAATAAAGAGTAACTATTAGGCTTTATTTACATTTCTCCAGTGGCTTTGTTTGCTATAATTAAAGGATCTGCCAACTTTTTTGTTATCAGCTCCTATTTTTAGGGCAAAAACTTAACACAAAGCCACGCCAGGGTTTTCCAAACAGTGAAATCAAGCCCACTTTGTGCAGATGATAAACTGATTAAAGCCAGGATGACGTGGCCCTGAAATCAGGAAGCAGTGGTAGCTCCAGACTCTGCTCTGACCACGTGAGGGAAACACTTGGGTACTACTACCTTATTATTGCAGCAGCTACAAGATTAATATTGTCTTCAATGTTCTAGGACCTTTGATTAAAATCAGCCATCTCTCCTGCAGCTTGTACCTTTCAACATTAAACTGTGAATTCTTCAGTATATTTTTGCAAGACATGTACGTGCACTCACATACGTGCCCTGAATAATATATAGTCTAGTGTAATCTCCTTAAAGAATGATCTTGGCAGCAGCTGCCCATTCCACATCCCAAAGAAGCCAGTGGATGTATTCCAGCAAGCCTCCACATACTGAGCTGCTGTGTGTTCTGCGGGATCTTCTCTGGCTCTATGTGTCCCCTTTATTAACATATGAAGATCGTTTGAGAAAAGTACTGTGAGAAAACTCACTTCTCTAGAGCAAGTAGTTCAGCATGGCATGACAATTGCACTTAACTTTTAACACTAAATCCAATTTATCAGTTGGATTATCACCTTAAATATCTTTAGGTATTGCAAAAGAAATCTAAATAGAAAAACAGCAGCTGAGAGGAGATTGTAGGAAATTTCCACTTAGGTGTTTTCTGAGAGGAAGGGCACTCGGTATTTTGCTTGATTACCTCAAGAATGAGATAATCAATTTTCCAATGACCAGGTGAGGGATGTGTTTCCTATATGCTGTAAGCACATGGCATGCTCACAGTATATAGTGCATGAAGCTGGGTCTCCCAGGTGTTTTGGTTCTGAGAGCCACTCCCGCTAGTTCCAGGGTGCATTAAAGGCCTAAAACAGTGCCAGTGCTAGGAGGGAATTAGTGATGGGAACCACCCTTCCTTCTGCCAGCTAAAGTGCCAAATGCATTTGAAGTAACCTTAGGTCAGATGAAGCAGAAGCAGGATGAAGGAGGTTGTTGCCATCAGGCGGGAGCCTGGCAAACACTAGGAGGATGAGGGACAAGCATCTCACCAGTACATGTTTGTCTGTGGGAGAAATGATTGCAGAAAGAAGGAGGAAAAATGAAGTAATATATGTTAATTTGGAAACTAATGAATTACATGCAATTATTTTTAATTCAACTCCATTAGGCTGTTAGATATGAGTGTCTGTGGTGCACCCTGGGTGGACTCCTTTAAATGGATGCAAAGCATGACATTCGTCTTTAATCTTTGGGTCTGTATTAACGCTTTTTCACTGGGTATGTGCTGTGTATACTGGGAGCACTCAAGCTTTGATTAAACTAAATGCAATCCCTGAGTCTTTCTAATGAACTGTAAAAACTCACTCTAATTTACATTCAAATATCACTATGCTCTCCCTACCGTAATTATATTAGTAATGATATATGTGAAGGCTTCTTAAGTTTTATAGGACTTTTTTTGTAATTATAGAAGTATGGAAAAGAGGTAAGGGAGAGAAAATAAGGGAATAAGAAAAGAAAAAGAAGGAAGCTTGGAGGGTAGAACAGAAAAGAATCTGGAAGGACAGAAAGAGCAGAAGAAACTGCAGTACCATGGCAATGTAATTGTAAAGCCTTGTCAGAATTACTTTCTTGCAAAAAAAAGAAATCAGAAAAAAAAATTATTGTTATATTCAAGTAGAAGCCTTTCCATTTAAAGTTTAGGACATTAGAAAATAAATATATTTAGTATTTTTAATTCTTCTGTGAGCAATATGAGAGCTGCCATTTAGAATCTACAAGGAGTTAAATTCTAGCTGGCTATGAAATTACCTCAATTGTAAGTCAAGCTCCTGAGACAGGTTTTAAAATGCTAATCCTTTTTTTTTCCCCTCTACTTTTGATGAACATGCTCATTTCAATGAGAAATAATGTCAAAGTGTTCAAAAAACAAGCATTTCAATTATAAGCATATCCCCAGAGATAGCACCAATACAAAAGTAATTTTTTATTTGGTTAGGATTTGAATTGTTAACTCTTTGTGGTTTTTTAAATCAAAGTTCAGAAGACATAGTAATAGTTATTATGATATCTTGGGAAGGTAATGTAGTATGTCATGTTGTATTTGTGTCCCATGGCATGACATACAATACGCACAGAATTTCATTGTTATTTTAAAATGTTCTGGTGTTTTGTGATGTACATTCCATTGCAGAAATGGGAGTTACACATTAACAAAATTACAAGAATAGAGATCTTTTCTGACTAATTGTAAAGTTATATGATAAAAATTCAAAGTAAATATTATTTTCTGGTTTTTTTTCTCTAAAGAATATTCTCTCAATGTTTATTTTAACAGACACAAAGATAGATTAGACAGTATTTTATGTTGGATTTCCTTCTTCTACACAGCTCCCTCCTTCTCTTTCTTGAGTAGGTGTTTGAAAATTCTGTTCCTGAATTAAAATTTAGGGTTTGTTTCCCTGTAAGCACTTTGGAAGCATATCACGCCCAAAACCCCTGAACTGGTGAGAAGAAAAAATGTTGCCTTGTTTTGATAACATTTTTTTTTCTGAGGGATTATACAAACCTTTCATTATCATTGATTTTATTGTGCTCCCAGTGATTTGTTCTGTCATCTTAATTCCTGTTGCCAGTTACTAAGAGACAGAGCAGCTCTTGAGGATCAACATAGCATACTTCCACAAATTATTAGTCTTATTTTCTTCTTTATTGCATTCTCATTCTCCTAACACTTGCTGTGAAAAGGGTTATTATTGTTGTGACAATAAGATGAGATAAGGAAACATATTCAAAGTTGTAGCAAGGATTTAAGGAGAGACTGTCATAGACAAAGGGAATGACAAGGGAAATGAACGTAGTCACACAGAGTGTTGGATGGACGGGAAGATGAACATAAGAAATGGGAAGACTACACATATAATTAACAAGAATAACTTGTATAAATAATGTGTGACTGAAATGTAAGACAGGTCTCTACCTGCAGGCACTGACAAGCTCTTAGACGTAGGACAGCAATAATGGTAAATAACTTGCTACTCTGGGAGAATGATTATCACCGTGTGATGTCTGATGCCTGGCATGTTGAAAATACTCTGTTATGTTTTTAGATGTATTTAAAAAATAAGAACTGAATAAAATGTGAATAAATGTACAGAAGAAGATAGGAGGCAGATGGCAGTGTTAAAAGACCAACCTTAAATGTGTGCAGGAAAAGAAGGATTTGATGCTAGACAAGGAAGGTAGTTCCAGCATAGAAGGAATTTTTTGGTTAGGTGAAGTGAGAGGTGACCAAGAGCATCATTAGAACGTAGTAATTAAATATTTGGGGAGCAGTGACTCTTACTCTCATCTTTGTCATCTGTGCAAGTCCAGAGTATCTCCACTGATAGAGAGGAGGAAACAGATAAACTAAACATTGCACAAAGACAAAGAAACCTGATTTAAAATGTTTAGACTGGACTGCTTCTATGAATAATGCAGTGTAAAAAAAAAAAAGAAACAATCACTCTCTTGTGCTCTGAGCAAACATTTTGGTTTCATGGACAGTTAAAAAGATTTTGAAGTTATATTTAAATATAAAGTACTGCAAATTAAAAAACCCCTAACATTTTCCAGCATTAATTTAGCTTAATGTTGGGAATTTACACATTAAATTGAGGTACATAGACTACAGCGGTAGAGACTATCTTCAGTGCTGCTGAAGTCATTCACAGCTATCTTGGCAATTGGCTTAATTTCTTTAAGATGACAGAGTGTCCTTTTTATAACTGTTATCATACATCATTATGCAAATTCACAATGCCATATAGAAGGATAAATGACAAAGTGCACTTTCATTTAAGCCAATTCAAATACTAGTTATTGGCAAATTCATTTTGTTCATCCCTGATCTCACCTCTCTGGCATTAAAGAAAAGATGAGACTACTTGTCTAAACAGTTAATACATAATTTAAAATCAGAATAGCAAGAACGTTGTTGAAAAATCCACATACGAATTAGAAATCAAAGTTGTGTACAAATACAAATTAACTTCGTAGACACACATGTTTTGTGAACAAATACCAGTATTTGTTTATACTGACTGTGGTGGTTTTCAGCTTGACTTATAGGAGCAGACAAATAATTTGAATTGGCAGCAACATATTCTGCCCTCTCCTTGAGTGGATTTAGTAAAACCTCAGTATTCAGCAATGATTGTCTGGAGAGCTTGGAGGCATTGCTTAAGAGTCCAAGAATTGACATCAAGATTTAGCACACTACTTGGAGGGGCCAGAATACCTCAATGGAAAAGAAATCAATGCCTTAAGTAAAGTTATTTTAGATCCAATACTTAACAGGTGGAGTTAGGAAAAGTTTAGATGTCTCATTAAGTAAGCACAGGTCAATGGCAGGTTGATAAGGAATAATCAAGTCTTCTGGATCCTTATACTTCAAAGGAAAATGTATTAACTTGGGGTCAAATTTAAGGTTTGTTACTGTAAAAAGCAATAAAAGAATGTTGTTAATATTTCAGTAACGAACTTTGTATCCCTTACTGCATAGAACTTGGTACCAGATCCATATTTCCAAAGTAGTAAGATTAAAGCAGCTTCTTTATCAGCTAGTGTGTAAACCAATGAGATCCTCTTTTATATTTTCATTGTTCTGTCATCCACAGTCAAATTCAACAGAGATTTGGAGATCTCAAAGATGCAATTCCTTTAATTTCCATGAAAAATGATAGGTACATAGAAGTGAGGGCCCACAGTCTGGAAGAGCTTGCAAGATGAGCTTCCATGTGATGCACTGGTTCTCCAGACATTAAATGCAGCAATATATTGAGGAATGCTGCACTTTACAGACGAAAAGAGTATGTATGAGAATTCAGAGCTTGAATTCAGTCATTGAAGGCTAAAGGTAATGTTTTTCTGGTCCTGTGTTCCAAAGGGCCTAATTGAGATACAGGAACAACCAGCTGAGGGAGAGAGGAAGACTAACACGAAAATCATAATTGTTGTCCTACAAAAGCAGTTTGAGTTTGCCAAAATAACCCCCAAATCACTGAGGTCACAGAGATGCACAGAGACGAGATCCCAGGCCTCCAGCATGGTGCATGGCATCACTAAGGATCCAAAGTGCTTTCTGTTCTGAAGACATTGCACAGTAATATCTGGGACTTTAGAACTGAGTTCTTAAAAATGAACTTGTAGGAGCTCAAACACTGTAGCAAAGGTAAGACTTTGAAAGGAAGGAATAAGAACTGTGGTGGATTGTATGTTTTATGAACATTTGCAAGTGTTCTCAAATGACAAAAGCAATGCTTTAAGAATGACTACCATTTGTGTGTGTTAATTAAAGATACTTAAGTCACTTTTGAGATCATAAAAATAAAAATAAAGAGTAATATAATTTTGCATTTTTTATTCTTAGCCTATTTTACCATTTCCTTTTGTTTAATGGTGGCTGCCTGTGTACTTAAAACAGAGGTTATTCATGTCAAGCAATGGCAAACCTCAGGTAGACTCCTTCCTTCTATTCTGAAACTCAGCTAACAAAAAATCTTCCTTTAAGTCCTTAGGTGGGTATCTTTATGTCAAAATCCAAGCCTGGCCATGTAGCGGAGCCAGAAAGATTTATTCCCCAATAAGCTACAAAATTGAGACTGACACTGTGCTTTAAATGTTTATCTCAGAACTGTTGGTGGGGCTAATAGATCATAGTATGATTTTTATGCTTTCTTTTGATGGTTTATGAATTTGTTCTGGAGCAAAGCCACCCATACTGTAAGTCAAATTATCATTTCAACACAGAGCTCCACATAGCTTTGCAGGACCAAGTTCGAATAAGATTCTTGTATAATTTGGATATAATTGTCCAGCTGGAACATACACTGCTTTTGATGTTTGATTTTGTAGATTGAAGCTAAAGCAAATTCTATGTATAAAAAAGCTGGTGTATAATAAATAACATAATATTTGTGTAAACTAGTTTTTACTAGATACATTTTCATATCTTCAACTTCAGATATTATTATTTGCCCCAGCTTAAAACTAATTATCAAACCTTGCACAAGTGGTAGCAGGAGTAGTTTAAAATCAAAAAGACATTCTATCTGTATCTGTATAGCAGTGACTGAATAACAACATGGAAAATATAAAATCAGAAAGACATTACATCTTTGCAAGTTATATGTTACTAACATCTCTGTGTGACTAATTTGATGTGACTCAGACTCCTCAGAAAAAGATTTGTCATTCTGTCAATTGCATTCGGCTGCATGAGGTGACAGAGCTGGTGAGCTGTCTGTTAATGCTTGGAAAGAACATGTCGTGATGGTGTGATTGAATTCTTGAAATACTGACTAAACAGTTTTTCATATCTTTGTAGATGGTTAAATGGAGTGATAAATGTCTCTAATTTCAAAACTGCAGTTTCAGGAAGATTAAAACCATAGCAATACTCCATCAGTTATCATATTATAAAATAAGTTGTGTGCAGGATGACTTTGTGACCTGAAGACTGCAAAATTGAAAAGTAGAATAATTTTAAATACTACCTCCTTTAAATAAGAAGGCACGCAAAAGACAAGCAATTAGATGACAGCTACTTTGGTTGAGACTAATTTCAGATTTTTAACCAATTTTCTGCTGAAATTGTTCAAGATGGAAAGGGTATTCAAAGCCAAAGCCTCGTCGCTTTATGCATCTCCTCAATTCAATTTAAAAGTAATATAATGACACTACTGTTTTCTAGAGTGATTGCTAATTACAAATTATTTCTATAATGTTTAGCTGGAATAACTATAATGTTTAGCTGGAGTTTAACTTCTGTGGTTGTATGAAAAAACAGGTTTGCAGTATGGAGAGGAATAGGCTGGAGAGATCTAACCTAAGATGCAGTGGTTTCATTATCCATGTGTTAATTACTTAGTTAGAACTATAGTACTTGTACAATACCAATAGATATTATTCTAGTGAAACATGTCATAAAACTGAAAATAAGGGTATTATCACACAAAGACTAGGAAGTGACTGAGCTCTCACAACTAACATACCTGATGTCTTTATAAAAAAAAAAAAAAGCCCATACGAAAAATCACTTATTAGCAGTGAAAACAGATGAATTATTAAGAAAAAAATAGGGATTTTTTGCAATAAAAAAGAGGAACATTATTCCTCTTGCTCCACTTCCATGCATTGCTAAGGATTTTGCCATGGGTATTGATGCTTATGGTAGGATGGGGTCTTGGGTGTGATATTGTACTGCTTTGCTGTAATATAAGACCTAGAAAAGTGTCTGTCACGTTAAATGCCTGATTTTCATGGCTTTTGATGGTTAATCTGTCTTTTTTGCTATCACTCCTTTCTCTAGCAATGTTATATATATATATATATATATATATATATATTCCCTAATTTTACAGGTTTTTATATCTAGGAGTTGAACTGTTATTCAAGACTTCTGCTTGCTCTTGCTTACTAATTGCAGTAGCCATAAAAAGCTCTTACTAACTGAAAATTACCTATCATTATAGTCAGTTGTTTGAAATTACTGAAGCTTTTCTCAATTTATGAGACCTGCAAGGATATAAGCTCAAATAAAGAAGTTATAACCAGTCCAATAAGGTTCATCGTAACTTGCTCATCAGGTGGCTTATTTCACCACCTGTTACATTTATTCCTCTTATATAAATCTACATATATAATTATTGTGTCTTCATGCTGTAGTATGTATCATTTTATAGCAGCTCATTTTTTTTGGAAACCAAATAGCATCAGGTACACATTTGCACTGTTCTAAGAGAATAAGGGCTATAGATATGGATTTATGATTTACAACTTTAGTCCTTTCAAACTCTGGCAGCAATGGCATTATGGTTTAATTAAAAGTCACCTATCAAAACAAAAACTGGCATGTTAAAAAAAGACAAAAACTTGTCCTGACAACACGAGTTGCATGGCAAAATGATGAATTGCTGCTCTGTGAGGAGCAATGTTATAGCCTAGAGTTTGCTGTCCGCAGTTTAATTAGACAGGCAGAGATCCATCAGTGAACCGGGACTCGGGTTCTGCTGAAGGTAACTTATCTCAGGTCACTGGTAGCTGTTAGCGTTTGGGAGGAAGGCATTTATTTGTTTCCACTTCCCCAGGCAAAGGATCAATTCAGAAAATTTGATAGGTTTTATTATAAAGCACAGGAGAGAAATAGATGAAAAGGATTGGGAGAAATTTTCCTTTACTGCCCAAATGATTATATGAAAAAGATGAAAGCTTCCTTGCTCTAAGACTTTGTGTGAGGGGGAATAATGTGCTTGAATTTATGAGAAACATGAAAACTGGTAAGTCAAGAAATACATCACACAGAGACATTGAGACTGGACTGATCAGTTGTTATATGATTAGTTTTAATAGCAAGGGGATAGTACGTCATAAGCTGGGGTTAGCACAGGCTGCTAATGCATATTTCAAGTGATTTCTAGTTTAAATGTACTTGAATATAAAACAGACTTTGGGCTTCTAGCAGCTTTAGGGTACTTCAAAGTTCTTCCCAGAGCAATGGCCAAAGGAGACAACAGTCTAGATCTTAACAACAATTCATCAAAAGGCTTTTGGTTTTCATGTCATTGCAATATGTAGTACAGGCAGAAGAAGGAAAAATACCACCTAAAGTTGTGAAACCTGAATTAAGATACTCTTTGCAGGCCATATTTTAAAGTAAGAATTATGAATGAATGTGTTGCGTGTTTGCTGAGATCTGAGGGCATTCTGATATGGTAGTGATGTAATCCTTGTACTCAGCATGAGTTTGTAAATGCTCGGCTTCTTTTCATGGGAATTGTGTGGCTAATGCCTTCTTGGAATAGCAGAGACTAAAAATCAGCATCAGACTGACTCAATGCATTTATGTTCTTTTACAACAGACTTAAATGTAGTCCTGAGATTCAATGAGTTTGAGAATTATTAGACTTCTCTCTTCCACTTACCTCTGCTTAGAAGCTGCAGAATTATATTCTCTTTTGGGACATTCTCTGCCATTTTGTATCTATCCTGGGTGTTTCTATGGCCTTTTTCACACCTTTTTTGTCAGATATTTCTGATATTATAACAGTTTACAGTCTTTCCAGTTTATGTTTGCTTTTTGATAGTGATCCGTGTGGAAAGTTCCTCTACACTTGACAACTCAGTTGTTAGGACAGCCAACACTTCAGTAGAACAAGTTCTTTTCTAAGGAAAGCTTTTTACTTGTGTTGAATCTTTACAAATACAGAGCTGCTTTTCCCTGCCAACCCCTCTTCTCCCTGCCTTGGTTTGGTGTTGTTCATCTTAAGTCTTTCAGTGCCTTATTTTTGAGTGACAAAGGCACTAAAATGGCAGGTGAGAAGTGAAAGACAGACAGTGGAAGACAGCCTGGCTCAGCTGCAGTACTGCTGACTGCTTGATGGAGTTTTCTGCCGTGATTTGATTTGATGGCAATCCCTGTTAAATAGTTAAAAGATTTTCTCATTTGCTTGGAGTAGAACTGACCAGAATCTTTCTGATGGATTATGTCTTAGTTAGAAAATGCTGATTCATTTAAAGTGAACTCTTTTGTGGAAACTTGACAATCTGAAGAGAAATTTCATTAAAAAAATAGACTGCTCCACTTTGACTTTTTAGAAAGGAACAGTTGAATATTTAATTTTAAAAAATGCAATTTTAAAACTTTATATACAATTCCATTGTTTGCAAATATAAAAACTCAAACTGGGATGAAATATTTCGTTTACAAAAATGAATTTTTTTGAATAATCAAAACATTTGGAGACATTTATTTCATACAAAAAAGTCTGCTTTTTAGCATTTTTCTTTAAAAATTTTTTTTGGTAGAACTGTATTACAATTTAAGTCTCACAATTACTATTAGAACAGGAAATAAGTTCATCATTCTTTTACTGAGCCTTGTGAAAACTTAACTATAGGTCCAGTGGCATTCAAAAAAGTCAGTCAGATTCATGAATAGCACACTTTTTAAAATGCAGGATGTAAGGGTCCTTTGGATTGCTGGTGATAATACATTAACCGCAGAGTAACTATATAGAACACTAACAATATAATTGCAATCAGAAACGTAATATCCCAGGTTAATACTCAGTGTAGCTGAGGGCACAAGACATCAAATGGTTTGCCTTCTGGGGAGGGCGAGGAGGACAAGTTTGTCAATCTGTCCCTGCAACTCCACATTGAAATCTCATCTTCAGGTTAGGTGCAAAATTGGGGTACGTTTTTATACCTCATTAACCCTTATTGTGTAAAGTGCTGTGGGTGGTACTGGGGTCAAATCTTCCGTTCTTTGTGGGCACAGGGTACAGATCATTTCTTGGTAGGAGGTGTAATTGGTTTGTACAAAACATTTCTGGGTATCAGGTAGGAGAACTAGACTGTGTGGCCTATGCCTCGCCCCACATTCCTGCCCCTTATACCATGGCAACACAAACCACAGGATCTCCATCCAGTTTCCGTGCTTGCACCTGCAGGCCCCACAGCCTATTGGGCTTCTTCCAACAGTGTCCAACAGTCTAGCTCAAAGGATGTCTTCACGGCTCATTTTGTATTTTCCCCCTTTGATGATGATCTGCAAAAGGGTTTCTAACTGTTTTTATAATCTCCAGCTTCTGAGTTCAAACAAGTCCCCAGTAGTTTCAAACCAGAAGTTTCTTTGAGGTTTATTTTCATTTCTGTGAGGCAGAGGCTCTCCTCACAGGAGTTCTCATGTTGAGAAGCTCTAATATATCTCACCCCACATCCCATTGTTCTGGGGAGATGCTTTTAAGGGTGACGATATCTAATAGACTTAGTGTGGCTGCACGTTAGAAGTATTTTCTCCACAAATAGGAAGATTAGGGGCATATCTAGTGAAAACAGAAGGGAATGTTCAGCTTACTGAGCACACACCATGGTCTCAACTAAGACACTATAGCAGAAGTCATTGCAAAGTCAGCATTTGCCGGTTGTTGCTGAGTCCCAGACTCCAGCAGTAGGTGACCTTATGGTGAACAGCAAATATAAACTGAAGCTCTGTCTTTCCATGGTATAAAGCTCTGGAAGGACAACAAGAGTTATTCTTTGTTTCTTGCATGAGAAAAAAGGTTACAGTGGAAGGTACAGATACTTCTCTCATCCCTCCCTTGTGCTAGCATATTGCTCCAAGGACATTAGAGAGATGGGCTCCATGAGCCATGATAGCAAATGCCAGGCATGCTGGGGAGGAATTGGATGCATCATTTGCTTACTTCTGGCACCTATTTGGATGCCTGGAGAGGAGCTGTGCCATTCCCAGTTTTCTCAGGGGAACTGTAGGTCTGTTCCTCTCTGAGCAGTACAATGTAGCCCTGACTTTAACATTATGAAAACTCTTTATAAAAAAAAAAAAAGATAAATAACTAAGATACTCTCATAGTTAGAAATTAAGCTACTGTCAAATACACCCATTTCTCTTAATCTAAGAATTCTTAACGGTAATTCTGGTTTTGGTTATACATGTGTTTGTCATCTTTTAACTTTGAGCAAATACAACTGAAGACAGGAAATATCCTTATTTAACACAATTTTTCAAGAAGGATTGATAGACTTCTCAATATTTTCATATATCTATGAGGTAAACATTTTTTTTGACTGATACCATTTCAAGAGAATGGCGCATCTCTAGCCTTTTCCCCAACAATGTCTCTACGTACTCTTTATAATACACTGTTCTACTTCTCAGGGTATTCTTTTATTAAGGACACTAATAACAAGAATAGAACAAACACATTTAGCTTAAGATTTCTTTTCAAATATGATAGTTTCTTTTCTTTTCCCTCCCTTTAGTGTGTCCTACCTTTTGCTGATATTTTTTAAAAAATGTACTATATTATGATATTGCTGTTTGATCATCTCAAAAATAATGGTTTGATGGACTTTACATTGGTCAGGTACTAAGAGGAAATGCTGTAAATCTGTTTTTAAAATTGGAATGATTCTTAAAATGGCATTATACTGTATCTTCTAACACCTAAGTAGAGAGGCAAATGAATTAGCTGAAAACATCACTAGGCTTATGCAGTCATATTGAAATAATGCTAAAGGCTGGAAACGTTCAATAGAATGTTCAATACTTTTTGCAAGTTTAGACTACGATAATATGGTCTATGTTTGTGTTTGTAAACATTTCAAAGAGCTGGTTCCAATTCTGAGCTTCTGGGTTCTCCATGGTATTTTAAATCCTGTTAAGGATTATGTGAATGTTTTGTTTCTTGTATTTTTCTTAATATATTTCTGGAATGTTTATAGAAAGTGATTTTGCTCTTGTTTAAGATTGCTTGGATTCATGAGGCTAGATCATGCAACCTGCTCGTGTAAGACACTGCATTTGCTTTGAATTTGCATATCATGAATTAAAGAGTGCAGTTTTTCTGTGTGTTTGAACCAAAGAAAATAATTTCCCTATTTCAAAGGATAAAATTGACTGCACAGATAATATCTTCTAAAGTTGCAGTTATGATCTTATCCTTTTATCACTTTCAAACATATTTGTACCATTCTCTTTTGTTGTATGGTTATAAACCCTGCAATTAAGCTAAAGTAGGAAAGTAATAGGAGCAATTGGATCCACAGTGGGCCAAATTTATAATTAATAGTGTTTTGCAAGGAAGTGGTGCTGCAAAGTCCATAGAAAAGCAACATAGCTATTGCTGCCTAATTCAAGATGTGGAGTTATATGATAGAATTTTTAATTGCTTTATTTAATGAACTACTAATAAAAAAAAGACCCTGTAAGCATATAGATGAAATATGGTTATTTAAATATGTTGGTTTACATATGTTTTGCTATGCTTAAATATGAATTAACAACATTCTATGTCATATTATAGGTTATGTCCTTTGAAGCATAGTAAAAAAACCTAATTTTTTGAACTGGATGCAGAATTTAAGTACAAGTCAAATACTCTGGATAAGGGTAAATACCTGGTGATTAGAAATACTTAGAAATGCTGATGGCAAAGTAACTTTTATTGTGAAGGAGTTATAAAGTATGTGAAATAAAATTGATTAACAGTAAAAATATAAATATTTATTTTAAATATCAGGAGATATTTTTTTAAGACAATTAACAAAGTATTTAAATTTCTGTACCAAGAAAAAAAAGTGGGTTTTTTTTCTGTCAAGGCATTTGTCATTTATTCGTTAGTGAGTTATACATATGTCAGCTAGGACATCAAATACATGCAATACTTAAGGTCTCTAGCCTGACTATGTAATCCATTCTTTAATAGGAATGTACCAAGTAAATATAGTATTCCTTTTGGAATATATGAATGTATATCTGAGCTATGTATCTAGTTAGGCAGGTTCTTTATATTGTTGTTCTGTTGTGCTGGAGATACTCCTGAGAAAGAGTTAAAAATTAAAAACTGTGTCGATTCACCCTTTCTTATGACTTTAACCAAAAAGCTACTAAAGTTTTAATATTGTTAAAATTTTAGTACCCTGGTACACATGATATGGTATAAACAGTAAGCTGTAGTTTTTCATAAGTATTGTTTAGTGGAATTTTGATTAGTGGAATTTTCTCAGTTGTTTTACTTAATTCTCTATCATGCTTTCGGTAGTGGGCTCAATTATCTTAGAGGTCTTTTCCAGTTTAAATAATTCTATGATTCTACATGGAATTTTCAATGAATAACAGAATCTTCAGAGTCTACGCAGTCTACTTTTTGAAGGCCCAGATATTCCTGCCATAGCACATTTAGGTGTTTAAAGTTGTGTATGTGTTTTAGTACCTTGTGAATTAGGATCTGTGAAGAAGAATTTACTATAGAACATGGCAGAAAGAATGGGACAGCTGAGTTATATGAACTTGGCATGATTTAATCACTGCTCTGATGCAAGAAAAAGGTTATTTTTAGCAGATTACTCTGTTGCCCAATAGATCTGGATTTGTCTGTAAACTGGGGAGGGATGGTCTTGTTTTGGAAATCCAGATGACAGTAAACAGCTGTTCAGGCCCCCACTACAATTTCCCAACAAAACACATAGGACTTTATTGTTCTTTCTAGTCTTCTTATCTGGGTGGATTTATGCCATAAATTAATAACTGCAGGCATCCAAGCTTGTACCACAGTCACTGTGAATAATTGATAGTGCTTACATGTTTTGATGATTTAGTATCTGGGCAAGCAAATACGCAGAATGTCGTATGTTTTTGAGGTAAAGATTTATTTAAAGACTGAAACTTATCTGGATCTTCAAAATGATAAATTTGGTACAAAAATATTTTAACAAAGAATTGTTTGTCCTTCTCTGTATCAAGTGTACTATCGTGTTCTAAAAACATGGTCATTCTAGGAGCAGAAAGCACTTAAATAAACACTATAAAAATGATATAATCTTGTAACAGAATCATTATACACCAGCTCCAGTGTTCAGTTCGGTACTGTGGGGTTTAAGGTCCAAGCAGTTTGTGTTGGTCTTTAGTTGATTGTCCACAAGCCATTTGTTGCACACTACTATTATCTGGAAAAAATACATATTCAGAAACAACTACCCTGCAGTTATTCTCTGAGGAAGAAGGATTCCACTCAATAATACAATAATCACTAGCTCTTTGGAACGTTCTAAAACTACTGTTATTAACTTAAGGGTATTCACTTGGAGTTTAAAGGTAAACTTGACCTGTTGGGCAGAGAAAACTATTCAATATTACCCAGTAACAATGAGGTTCATTTGGGGAAATAAAGTATTGCCTAACAGTGTGAAGATTCACCTAGGCTGCATCTCCCATGATTTCCTGATGTATCCCCTGTGCCTGGCTACAGTGCATTGGCTGGTTTTATCTATCGGAATTCTCTCCCTTTTTTTTCTTTTTTTTTATAATAATATTTGTATCTTGGACATAAATGTCTCTGAAGTTGAAACAGAGGGGTTTTCTGGGTGTGGGTTTTTGATGGTATGAAGAAAAAAAATTAATCAAGGTGACTTAGTCTTCTTCCTTCCCATGCCTGGATGTGTTCAGGGCCAGGCTGGATGGGGCTCTGAGCAAGCTGGTCTAGTGAAAGGTGTCCCTGCCCTTGGCAGGGGAGTTGGAACAAGATGATCTTTAAGGTTCTACCTTCCAACACAAACCATTCTCTGATTCTATTTGAGTTAAATCCAATCTGTCCCATAGATTTCCTGAGATGGAGTGAATTTTCATTTTCCATTCTCAGCTTTTTATTCTCATCCTTGACCATGATTCTACTATCAGTAGTCTAACGCATTATTGAAAGCACCACATCACAAAAAATGTGGTGGTTCAAGCCTGAAGGTTACTTGTACAATTATGCTTCAGTACTTTTTCTGATTAAAAGAGCTAATAAAACATTAACTTCTAAAATAAAAAGTTTCCTAGTTAGAGAAATGGTAATATAGGTTGTGAGGGAAGAAATTACTGTTCTCTGCCAGCATTTCTACTTGAAAGACACTATGGCGTTCAGTGTTTCCCATCCCTACCACCCAGTTTCCGACTGTAAATATTCTCCTGATAGGATGTTTCCATGTAATGTGTATGTTACTTTGCAGCAGTGTGAAAAAAATGGAAGCTTGAAAGATGTCTGTCATTTGCACTTTGCCTTAATTTATGTTACGTTTGCTAAATAATGTTAAATGTACAGTTTGGAGGGTTTTTTTTAAATGCTACTGCTTTCCAAAAAGAAGAAGCTAATGGTGAGAATGTGTATTCATCTCTGATTTGTCAGAGAGCCAGAAAGAAAAAATTACTTGTTTCAGTCATAAAAATGGTGCTGGGTTTGAGGAAGCAACAGACACTACACATGAAAAATTATTAAAATATATTTTGAAAGTAAACAAACAAAAGGAATGTTAAGAAAAAAATATTATTCTTACTAGGTAGCCTGAGTTAATTGTTAAAATACTTTCTAGTGCTAGGAAAATGCAAAGATAATATTCTAATTAAAGCCTCATCCCTTACCTGGGAAAAAGCATCTTTTGCTTGAAAGATGATTTCATGACCAGAAACTACATCCAGGTTAAAAGCCATCCAGATCAGCAGAATTTTGCTTCTGTTTACAGGCTTGGTGCTCAGCTCCATTGATGAGAGATCAAGTATTTTTTTGACAGGAAACTGTAAGTTATTGAATGCAAGTCAAGATTTGGTTTATACAAAACCATTGAAGAATCAGAAATACTTTTAAATGGTAGCAAAATAAACCCCAAAACCAAAAGAATAATATAAGTGCCATCCTGTGTCCCAGTTCTCATGAATGGTTCTCATAATGTTTTTAGGAATCCATATGTACCTCTAGAATAAGCTAACAGAGCACACAGCCAACAGCTAAAAGTAAAAAATATTTGATTTTACTGCTTTTTGGAAAAACTTTGCCATTGCACTTCTCATGTAACAGCTGTCATTAGAGTGTGGATATATCATAGAATTACAGAGTTGTTTGGGTGGGAAGGAAGCTTTAAAGATTGTCTGTTCCAACCCTCTGCCATGGTCAGGGCCATATTTCCCCAGATTAGGTTGGGTAAAGCCCCATTCAGCCTGGCCTTGAACACTTGCAATGATAGGGCATCCACAGCTCACGATCATGAAAAATATCTTCCTTACCTAAATCTACCCTCTTTCAGTTCATAACAGTTGCTCCTTGTCCTGTCACTACAGACTTTGTTAAAAAGTCTGTCCTAAATACTGAAAGATTGACAAATGGTCTCCCCAGAGCCTTCTCTTCTCCAGACTGAACAGCCCTAACTCTCTCAGCCTGTCTTCATAGGATAAGTGCTCCAGCCTTCTGACCATTCTTGCGACCCTCCTCTGGCCCTATTCTAACAAGTCCCTGTTTTTCTTGTGCTGGAGGATCCCAGAGCTGGATGTAGGACTCCAGGTTGGTTCTCGTGGGAGCAGGGTAGTGGTGGAGAATCACATATTTACAGAGGAAGTGCTAGGATCAGGTCTGAGGTATGAGTTTGATTGACACTTTATACGTGTCACAGGTGAATAGACAGAGAGATTAGGTAGGACTGGGGATTATCTGCAAGAATGAAGAAATCTGACCATGTTGTCACACAACTGCTGCTCTCAAAGGTTCCTCTGAAACTTTAGAGAGGGAATATGTTTAAAAGTGGTTGGTACCAGATAACTCATTCTCCTCACCACCCACTTTTCCTCTTCTCTTCAATGGTAATATTAGAGACTGGTTTAAAAGAGAAAAAGGAAATATTAAATAATTTTATAATGAATATAAAGTATATATGCTAATGCAGAGCTGTAATAGTGAAAGACTCAAAATGGAAATAAAGGGTTTGGAGAAATTATTTAAAAGAGCAATTTAAACAGCAGCTACTACGGATGTGCAGCTACTAGTGAAAGCAGAGAAATTGGTAAAACTGTAGAACAGAGCGTCTGGAGAAGGAAATACATTTTTTGAAATTTATTTTGTGGATATTGCAAAGTGAAGAGCTTACTTATATTTATAGACTGCAGAAAGGTTCTCAGTTTGGACTGATCAAGAGCTAATCAGATCAATGAGCCAGTCCAAGAACTGCATACTGAATTGAACTGGCTGCTCAAACCAGCAGCTGCGTACATTGTACTACAAGAGCTATATGCTTCAGTAAGAGCCTTTCCAACCCCATATGAAGTTAACTGAATATCCTATTTCAGGAGAAGAGTCTGTATCTGCAATCCAGAGAAGGTAAAGGAGCTCTGTTGCTCGCAATAGATAGGCTGCACCACTTGCATGGGCACCTGCAATGATCTTTTACAATGGCATAGAGAGCAGATCATATTTTCATATCAAAAGGGGAAAATAACCTTTGGTCATAAACTGATACCCCAGTGTGCAGATACTTGTGTCAGTGTTTGTCAAAGTATTCAAAGCTCCTATATTTGACTCAGTCAAACTAAGAGCTTGAATTAGAAAATCCTCTGATATACTTTTACTGACACAAGAAAAATCATATTATAAGTCACTTTTTTGTACAGATGGCTGCTTTAAGTAATTATGTGTCATACATAATAAAGTGCTGCTGAAGATTGTTCTTGTGAAGTAATTTTTGTTATCTTTATTTCACTGACTACCAAAAGGGTAGTCAGTTGTTCTTTGGCTCAAGGTCTGCACACTACAAGATTTCTGGATATGTGGGGCAACTCTCCAATGCTTATGAATTTCAAGGGAAAAAAAACCTACTTAACCTTTCATCTACAGCCCTTCTGATGCACATGGAGGGCTATAGATGATAGTTCTTGTTACATAAAGATGGCATAGTAGTGTTGCTGGAGAAGAAGAAAAGAACGTAGTTTGTGTGTACCTATGCACGTAAAGATACACATGCATGTTGATGTATGGATATGGATGTTTTGAAGGAAGAATGGTTGCTGAAACTAGAGTTCTAGTACATGTCTAGTCTGTATTCCTAGAGGAAAGCAGACAGAAGCTAGGTACGTGCATTGTATATACATTAACATTGTTTGGTTTGCAATAGCCTCTGAAATTAACCCAGCCTTCTTCTTTAATAGAACTGTGATTAATATTGGGTTATCTGAACCTGCAGGTACAGCACTACTGGTTTAGTCAGTGGGAATCCTAGAAAGGTGTTTGTAAGGCAAACACTGTAGCTACAAGCTCTTTGCATTCCTGTCCAGGTAGAGTATTGTAGCATTAATGAATAGAAGATCACTTAACTTTTTAGAGATGGAGGATTAAGGACTCTGTAGAGCCTCTGTTGCTCAGTATAGTTTGAAAGTCTACATTTAGAAAATTTTCTAAGGAATTATCAAATCATAATTGTTTGGGATATACAGTTTTTCAAGTGTTGAAACCCAGCAGAAGGCATTTTTTACTAAGTCAGTTCAAGTTGCAGTGCAAAATAATAGTGAAAGTTAATGTATTTCTACAAAGATATAGCACTTGGAAAGAAGTGCCTGTGAGAGAGATTTCTAGGAGTTTGTATGTGAACCCTTCAAGATAAGTCCTACCTCCTTCAGGAGCTTTAAATATAATAAAATAAAAAAAAAAAAAAAGAAAAAATCCAGTTACAGAGGCAAACTTCCTCTCAGAAAGCTCTTTACAAAACCTACGAACTTTTCTCTCCTATCCTGATATCTTTAAATCTGTTCCTTTGACTCAGCAAAATCCTACAAGAGACTCCAGCCTTTTCACAGAGGTTCAAAAGAGCCTTTGCTAAGCCAGAATGTCATAAATGAGTCTTGTCTTGGAGGCTCTGAATATGATTTAGGTGTCCTCTCTTTAGGCTGCATTTTTCCCTAATGAAATTTCATATTATGTTGGGCTAACTGGGATGGATCACATTTGACTATGTTCACCCTGCCAATTCTACTAAGCTATGAAATGTGGGTTATTATGTGAAAGTAGCATTATTATTCTATTATGCCTTTTTTTTTTTTTTTGGTAGTAAAATGCTTACAAATGTATCAGGGGTCTTGCATAAGAAACTAATATTTGCAGATAAAGGAGGCAATAGTTTTAATATTTAATGAACAATAAAGAAAATTTAAACAAGAAAGCAATATAGCTGCACTGTTTGGGAGATACACTTGCATTTAGTTAAAAAAACTATACTGGTGAAGAAAGAAATCATTCTACTTAGAAGGAAAAAATCTCATAATTTTCACACGCTTGGTTCAACTCAGGTTAATCTTTTTAGTGAGATGTGTTATTTTTCAGACACTGAGAGCATTGCAAATATGTCATAAGCCATGCTACCTTAGCAATTACATTATAGAATAGTAGGATGTACTTCCCTATGGTTTTGAAGAAAAGCTTCTCAGCGGAGCATCCACAATGGGGGAAAATACTCAATACTCTAATCACAATGGGGTTACAGGTAGTGACACTCCGGTGTGAACCACAGCCTGTTTGCTTACCTCAGCCTTTAAAGCCAGTAGATCTTCAGTACCTGGCTTCAGAACTAAATCAATTCCCTGTGACATTCCTATTTCTGATGTTCTGAATGCAGAGGCACAGTATTTATGGCTCTGGTTTTGAGATCTCAAGCTGTGTAGAGGTTCCCCAAGGCATCTTTTCAGTGACAAAACACTGCTTTGTGGCTCTGGTTCCCATTGGGTTTGTGAAAGGGGAAGGAAAAGGGATTTATTACAGTTACACCAACTTATATCAATACAAAGATGCCTTTTTAAGTGATCTTGGGTACTGTGTTATGTCCCCTGAGGTACTGAAAACACAACCATAGCTCTGTATGAAAGTATGGATTTTTGAAGAAAACTCCATAGAGAAGGAAATGAAATGACTTAAAAACCAGATTGATGTTTGGAGTTTTGCATCTTCATTTGTTCTACTTTTGCACATATTGCAACCCCTAGTGAAAGTCAGTGTTCATGTTAACAGTTTGAATCCCTTTAAAGAAAACCACAAAAGTTTCCATTAGCGCTCTTCCTTTCTCCATCTCACTGTTACATGGTCAGGGTCAGCCCCTGCCCTCATCCCAGTTTAGGTTTCTATTATTCTGTTAGTGGTATTTTGTATTTTTCACATCTATCACGTGCCTTTTCTCTCCATCATCCCTGTAGGGCTCAGTGCACACAGGTTGTCTCTGAAATGAAGCTGTCAGCCTTTCCCTGACTTTCATCCGGGACTACTCAGATGAGCTTTTCTGAAGAACCCTAAATCATGCTTTCCAATTTCATCCAGATTTGTTTTTCCCTTCCTTGATTCTGTCCCTCTTTAATTTCTAGTAAAGCAATTACTAGTTCTGATGCACACACCAGCTTGATGGGGCCAAAGTCCAATGGGACCCAGAGGAGAGATGCTGTCTTTTGCACCTTACAGGCTCTGATCTAGAATCTTCCTTTGACATCACAGAAACTGTTGTAGGAAGGTCAGTGTTGGGAAACCCGGTCTGAATTACATATTTACACTCATGTAGCCTGAGTCACTTTATTTCATTATTTTCACTTGCTTCTCTCTGCACCTCATGTTAAAGGTTTAACAGTTTTCACTTTTGAGCGATAAAGTAATGGTTGATGGACAATAATGGAAAAAATAATGAACTACCTAAGAGAGGATGCCTTTCAGTAGTGTTCTTGAATCAGGTATGGAACAAAAACTAAAACCCACAGTATTTCAAGTAGAAATTCAAAAATTTTAGTTTCATGTGCTAGCTGTGGCTAATATTTTTGCTTAATAGCGGACTACATATTTCATGAAATGTTTTACTCTATTAGTGAATAAATTACAGGTACTGTAGATTCCTCTTTCACTCATTGTAATTGCAGGTTGCAGACATCTAAAAAAATAAATGGGTGTAAATAGCAGGTAAAAGGTGAGTCAAAACCAATTTACAGGAGCAAGGTAAAGTCAAACTCACATTTTATCTCATAGTGTGGTAGATTTTACCCTAAGAAATCATTCGCTGATCTCTATATACTTAATGTGCTTGTATATACTTATGAGTCTATACTTACATACCCAGAGGAAGCTCCCAGGAGACATCATAGGACCTTACAGCCTCTAAGGAGGGGCTACAAGACAACTTCAGAGGGACATTTTACAAGGTCGAGTAAGGACAAAGGGGAATGGCTTTAAGAAAGGGCACAGGTTTAAATTAGATATTAGGAAGAAATTCTTCACTATGAGGGTGGAGAGGCACTGGCACAGGTTTCCCAGAGAGGCTGTGAATGACCGTGGAAGTGTTCAAGGCCAGGTTGGATAGGGCTTTGAGAAGCCTCACCTAGTGAAAGGTGTCTTGGCAGGGGGACTGGAAGGAGATGGTCTGGAAGGTCCCTTCCAAGCCAAACCATTCTGTGTACATTTGTAAATGTACAGGCATATATTTAGGACATATAAGTAACTTGCACACAGGTAACAGGCACATGCCCAATTCCTAAGTAGTATCATTGAGCTGGCAACACAGCATTCCCCATGAATATATTGACTAGGTTGAAAGCTCTGTGCTGCACCTGGCATTCAGTGACTGGCACAATTGCAGGGTACCTTAGACTTGAGTTTTTTGTTTACCTGCTCATGTCCAGATGAATGATTTTTTTCATCTCCTACTCTAGTATTCATGACAGATGGCTTGTTTGCTCATCTTGCCTATATATTGATATACTTCTCAATCAAGAAGCATTTTATGAGGCAAGGAGAGACAATGCTTTTTCAAAGCACAGCATTTCCTAAACAAAATGAACAAACGCAGGATCACTGTAGGGTATTGACGTGCAGTTGAACCATGCGTTGCACAGATGTGCAGATACATCTCCACAGCTCCACCAACTCTCCAAGCCAACAGTGAGACAGTGGCACTCCAGAGGCTGTGCATATATTTGATTCAAAATAAATGTACTCTGCATTACTGTCCAGGGGAAAAGGAAAAACTACTGATCTTTTTTTGAAGTGAATATACTCTGAGTTTTCTTTTCAAGGAAAGCATTGTTATAAGAGAGAAGAGCCACTGATAATTCTTTTGCTAGTCACATTATGAAAGCAGCTCTTAACACTGTCATTAAGGGAAGACAAATACAAGTATGAACACTGCCATGCTGGCGCTCAGCAGCACCAGTCTGGAAAAATACACAGACCTTATTTCAATCTTCACTGTTCTAGTGTTATTTAGTTCATTTAATCAAATAGTTGAATTCTGGATACATAACACTACTTGAAGCTAATATATTTGGCAAAATGCTGGTACAGCCTGTTCAAAATGTTTTAAGAAGTTAAGCGCTCAAAGGGTATATAAAAGGCCATATAATTAAATGGGTACATAAATTAGATTTAAGAATATGTAGCTCTACAGGTTTTGGATTGCTTGTTAAACTGCTGCTTCCTCTGTTAATTAAAAGCTCCCACTGCCAGTTGTGTCTCAGTTTTATTAAAATGCTCTGCTGTTTGGAATCTCTCCATGAACAAATAAATATAAGCATTGCTCACATATAAAAATTGGGGTGCGTACGTACATTAAAAAAATACCTTTTGGTAAGATAATTCTTTGCCTACTAATCTACCACCAAATACTAATCTAGTAGTTGTTTCTGCTCTTAAATTGCTTTCTTTTAAAATCTCACCAGTATAGTCTGATGCAGGATTCCCTATAGGAATATCAGATACACACATTTTTGTTAAGAATTTTGTATCAGGTATTTTAGAACTGCAACATGTTTTAAGCATTTTTAAAGTGTACATAGTTTGTGTATCACAAATATAAGTAATTTTCTTATTTTTTCTGCAGAATATAGAAGAATAAAAGTAGACTATTACTCACAGTAACAAGCTACTGTGTTACACATAAACACTCTAGGCTCCAGAACTCATCTTTTCAGGTACATTCATAAAAGTATGACAGCTGGGGGGTCTGGTTTATGTTTAGTAAAACACATGGAGACATCCAGCCTTTTCGGCGATATGAGTGATTTGTGTTTCATATTCACAAGAATAGGAAAATGCTCAGTTGCTGAGCAAAGGCCATGGTGCATCATACCTCATACGTGGTGGAAAAGGGTGATCCGAAGATGGTGTTTATTGTAACATAGTGGTGTTATTTATGATTAATAGACCTCTCATTTTTTTTGTGTGAGTGTGGCTGCTGTTTTACTATTTTTTCCCCGGGTGTCTCAGCTGGAAGATAAAAGTCATCTGGGAAGTCAGTGGAGATAACAAGAACGCTAATATCCCAGGTATATACCAAAGTATTAATAGAAACATACTGTAAGCTTAGGTCTGTCCTTCAGTTACACCAATGGTGGTACAGATGAACCTGTATAAACACAGTGATCCTGATGTCATTTTATCTACCTATTAGTAATTTTATTTAATGCTTTCAGAATTTATTTTTTTTAAAAAAGGTATAGTATCATCCTCCCACACTCACAAAATACCTTGCTTATATCTTACCACTATGGGGAACTGTACTTTCAGTGATTACAAGTTTGCAATTCAAAACCTGAATCAAGGGGGTCTCTGCCAAAATATTTGCAATACAGTCTGAACAGCACAGAGATACCTCCTTAGACTTAATAGAAGACACTTCACGTGGTTGCCTTAAATACAGTGACATAGAGATTAGTTGGGCATTTTTAATTTTCCTGGTGAAATTCACCTACTACATTTAAGATTTTCAAACTGAGGATTTTGCCATTTCCAGGGGAGTTCCTTGACCAAGTAAGTAATTTATTGCCTCTTAAAAAAATGATTTTAATTCCTTGGTGGAATTACCGTCTGATTTTCTTTCTCTGAGGATTTATTCATAAAACCAAAAACCAAAGTCATTTAAGGCAATAGATCAATCTCAGTTACACTTCAAGAAAAGTGTAATAATTTTCTAGATGGGAATAAAAAGTCCAGTTCTGGCCTGATGTATTCAGACATGCAAATAGAAGTGAAATTTCTGGGAATTAGGCATACAACCAAGGGTAGAGCTTGGTCCCACGTATTTCAAGACAGAGTTTACAAAAATAACTCAGGATTTTCAATCTGCTTGCTAATACTGAACTCATAACCCTCTGTCCCTCTAAGCTCAGGTGCATCTGCTGTGCTTGCTTGTTACTTAATGGTGTCCTGAAAGGCTCCGGTACCTTAATACTGGCTGACATATAAATGTCTTGATAGGTAATGGGAGAGAGACCCTACTTTGCAGGTTTAGTCCTGATTGTCACACATGCTAAATCAAATACTACAGAGTGGAGAAAAGGAGATAAAATTGCCTTAAAAATCCTGAGACTTTAAACCAGCAAAATATATACTTCCACATATGTGTATTTGAAAAAAACACCTCTTAACTTACAAAAATACACATATTCACTGTAAAAGTTAGCATCCATTGTGTCCTGTTGCATCCCAAGCCCTGTGAACAAAGTCTAGCCCTGTTCTGTACCATTGAGGTAACACCTGGACTGCAGGTATGTGATCATGAGTGGCAGAGGACTGAAATAAAGAGCCTCTTGGAAGAAGAGAAAAAGGTTTTGAAGTAGCTGTGAGAGTAATTTTAGCAGGATAAGGAAATCAGTAGGAGAAAATGAAGAAATCTTCTTATATGGAGGCATTTTTGTCTCATACAGCTTTCTCAAATTTCCTAAGTCCTATCTTTCAGAATAAGGAGTGAGGAGATGTGTTTTTTAAGAATTAGTTATTTAGGAAACTGAGTCCACTTAATGAAAATGTAATGGGCAGTCCTTGTGGCATAGCTGTTTCAAATGACTCTGAGGGTCATAATTTCTTTTTTTTCATAGATTCCCCATGTTCTATTTTGATATTTCATTGACTTTGATGTAGGAAGTGTTGAGCAACTCCCCAGTTCTCATTACAGTTAAAGTCCCCGTGATAGTTTGTGCAAAAACGCACAGATATCATCACAAATCCAATGTGGGAATCACAAAAAAACCTCCACAACTCAGCCACAAATTTTCAAAGGGGTTTTGGATGAACAAAGTACAGGAAAAAAGAGCTTTATTTATGAGAAATTCATGATCTTCTGGGACCTGGCATCCCTTTCCATGTACTTTACTCTGGTTTGCACATTTCTGGACAGTTAATGATGAGAAGTTTTCTATGTGAAGTATTAACATAATTACTGTCTCTCTTCTTGTTAAAATGGCATTTTTTAATAATGTAGTATGTGAAATAAGCTTTTAATAATAACTGGAAAGGCCTTGGAAAGGAATTTAATGAAAATTTGGGCTGTCAAGAAGTATTGTCAATCTCTGATTGTGTCACATCTCTTTAGTTACTCTTTGAATGGCCTCTTATAGGTGTCTAAGTGAACCTAAATTTTGCTTTTAATTTATCCTCACAGATAAGCACATACAAATAAATATTTTTAGTATTTTAATCTATTCTAAACAATATAATTCACAAAAAATAGCTTTACTGTCTTGTGTTGTAAACCTTATAGAGAAAATGCTAGCTATGGTGTAACAGATGTTATTCTACTGTAAATAATGGTTTTAATTTGACAACAGAAGAAATTTTAGTTTCCAGGTAAACCAGAATATATGAAATATTTATTTACCAGGACATGTGCTGGAAGAAATGTAGGGAAAGCCAAATTCACTCACAAAATTTGAAGGAAAAAAAAGCATTTAGCACTCAAGGAAACAACTCCATAAAAATTAGAAGTTTATATCCAGGATCTTTCCGAAATTTCACCCCAGAGATTTGGTTTTCTTTGAAATTATACATCACTGTCCAGGACCTTAATTATGTTGTTTCATAATCTTATATGTCTCCTGTCATCTTTATTATAGACTGTACCTCCAAAGACAATGGTGTAAATTATTTTGGGAAATGAGGTTCAAAACCAGTAATACACTGAGTAGGAAGGAATACTGGAGAGTTTCCTGTAGTAACAACCATACCAATCAGTGCAATTGGCTCTGACACAACAAAGAAGATATGTTGGAACAAAATGGTTCCTGCTGAAATCCACTTCCACATAAATTCTCTATAATTTCTCTGAGAGTACCTAAGACCTTTTCTCCATAGGTTACAGTATCTTCCATCTCTTATAAGCCCTATGTGCTTTAGTACATAAATATTTGGTTATTGTAACCAAGTGGGAGGCAGAATTGTTTGGAAAAAAGGTTTAAATTCACATTTTTTGAATATTTTCTGTAGAATTTTTTTTTCTGTAAATATGTGAGTGAGATACTCTTAATAAAGGACAGTTTTTCAATTGATTTCTGTTTGTTTCAGAGTCATCCTTTGAATTCAATGGTGCAGTAAGACATTACCTAACACTGGTGAATTACTGGTAGACAGACCTGCAGATCCTGCAGGTTATACTTCAGGAGGTGTGTAGATATATTTAGTAGCAGAAAGATAGGCAATTCAGGTAGTTCTAAGACACAAACTGGAATATTCCTAGAACAGAGAAAAACTGAACAGGAGTAGTACCCACTATCATTATTTTAATGATAGAATCATAACAGTTGGAAAAGAACTCTGAGATCATCGAGTCCAACTTTTTGACTAAACACCACCCTCCCAACTAAACCATAGCACCAAGTACCACGTCCAGTAATTTCTTGAACACCTCCAGGGATGGTGACCACCACCTCCCTGGGCAGCCCATTCCAATGCTTAACTACCCTTTCTGTGAAGAAATTCTTCCTGATGTCCAACCTGAACATCCCCTGGTACAGCTTGAGGCCATTTCATCTTGTCCTGTCCCTTGTTATCCGCGAGAAGAGGCCGACCCCCACCTTACTACAACCTCCTTTCAGGTAGTTGTAAAGAGCAATAAAGTCTGAACCTCCTCCAGGCTCAACAACCCTAACTTGCTCAGTTGCTCCTCATAGAGCTTAGCCCCTAGACCCTTCACCAGCTCTGTTGCCCTTCTCTGGACTTGCTCTATCACCTCAATGTCTTTCTTGCAATGAGGGGCCCAGAACTGGACACAGCACTCGAGGTGTGGCCTCGCCAATGCTGAGTACAGAAGGACAATCACTTCCCTGGTCCTGCTGCCCATATTATTCCTGATACAGGTCAGGATCTCATTGGCCTTCTTGGCCACCTGGACACATGCTGGCTGATGTTCAGCTGGCTCTCAAACAGCAACCTCAGGTCCTTTTCCACCAGACAGCTTTCAATGACAGATTAATACCAAATAACTTCAGTAGATCATGATATCTCTTTCAAATACTGTGGTCTCCTTTATTTATTTATTTTCAAAAATTCCCAGATCCAAATCAAACTAATTCCAGAGTTGAAGATAACTGTACCCCACCTGCCTTCATATCTGCATCTTTGCTGTGTCATTTTGTAGTTTTAGTTCCTTTGGTGTTCTAATTTGGGAAAATATAACTGGGTCATAAGTAAGTGCTCCAGTCCTCTAGTTCAAAAAATAAAACCTTTTTTCTTCAGAGAAGTACATGTAGTAGGTTTACAGGAAACTTTTAGGTATATTTATTTATTTATTATATGGGTATACATATAAATATGTACCCACAGGACTCAGGGACTAAACTGGATAAACACTTGAGTCTGTCTCGTGCTTTATAAGTGTCAAAAATCCCTTTAATATGTTCTCCCTTCATTTAACTCCTGATTTGTCTTTGCCTTTCAACACTTTTACATCTGTTTCTCCATCTGCCAGTGCTCTTACAGAAACAAAAACCCAGTTGTCTGACTTTAAATGCCGTGCAGAGATCAGACACAATGGAAGTTGGTCAAAACTTGAGTGCTGGCTGCAGTTGCAGCTCAGGAAACATGAGGCCACATGCTGAGCACTAACTCCACAGTGCTGTCTTTGGGGCTTGTTGGGACTCACTTTGGTTTGAGTTCATTGCAGCTTGTTCCCTTGTGTGATAGCAATTGTCTGTCTGTCAGACTATTACCTGCCTTGTTTAAGCTTATCTCTGCATACCAAATGTAGTCAAGGTCTAGCAAATCCGTACAGTCTCTGCAAAAGAAAGTTAAAAAACCTTTTCTGATAACTGGGGCTGTAGGACACTGTTTTTTATCTGTTACAGTGAAGTGATGAGGACTCAGTGGGGGGAAAAGGACAAATGAGCAAACTGCTTGAAGAAAGCATGAAAAAATAGCCCTGGACAGATCCAATACTGAAGAGAAAGAACCCCCACTGTTGCAGTTCGAGGGGTTTCTGGGGGGTCACTGCCGGCCACTCTGTGAAGGTTTTCAGGGCTGGAATCATCCCCCGGCCACCTGTCCCTCGTGGCAGGGACAGGCGGCGGAGGTACTTAACACCAGGAAACAAAACCACACAGCACACAGGAGTCCAGCAGCGAAGAAGAACCTTTATTCAAATTTCCCACAGCTTATAAAGGCTGCTGGGCCAAAGTGGATTGGCCATTTGGCTAGCCAGTGCAAGGAGACAGTATAATAACTATGGCAACACAGAAACCAATGGTAGACAAGTGAATTAAGAGCTTCCAAACCCGACACCCCACCATATATGTCACACTCCTCCCAGTGAAGCCCTCAGGATGCTACTAATAAGCTGATGTAATACCTTCCCCTCCAAATTTCTTGATGGGCATTATGGATTTGGGACCCAGAGGGTCACTCTCAAGGATGAGTGTAATAGTTAAGAAAAAGGGTAGGTACCTGAAAGTAAATAATTAAAAAAATATTAATAATGAGAATTTTTTTCTGTATTCATTTGAATGGGGACTTAGCAGCACTGTGATTGGGCCAATAGCAAATACTCATTTTGACTTAACTGTCAAGACCTTGGAGTATCCATGTGTACTTGGATCCACTTAAAATTCTTGTTCCCCTTCATCCATAACAAGATCTTCAAGTGTAATACTGTAATGTTGCTGATTCATGTGATAAACCAACAAACTTTGAAGTTATGATTGAGTTGCCTAAACATAAGATGTCTAGTATCTTTTGACATCACTTGCTGTGTCTGAGACATCCACTGTAGAACACTGACACAGACCTCGAAATAGATTGATGCTGTACTAGAACTCGGTGGGGAAGCTGACTGGGATACCCAAGGATGTCTACAATGGAATTAGGTGCAGCTGTCTCAGGAACTGCATTGCATTCTTCATGGCATGTTATGTAAAGGCACAATCAGGAAAGCTAAGTCTTGCAAAGACTTAATATGGGATTTTAGCTTCCCATAGTTCTTGATGTGCTATGCATCTCACTAGGGAGCTTTACAAAGCCACCAACTTTCCCAATCCAGCTCTTCAGAGCTGGCCAAAGACCAAGGAAGCATAGAGGAGAAAGAATGGAACAGAGAAAGAAAACCCAAATGCATAGACCTGAGTTTTTGTCTTTTACCATGTCACTGAAATAGATCCAGAGAAATCTGAAATCTGGCAGAAAAAGAACAAATCCTCTTTTTTTTCTTTCTTTTGTTCAAAACTTTCAACTAACTAGCTCTACAAAAACTTAGAAATGCCCAACCCCAGGATTCCCATTGAAAGAGTGTCTGTTTATTTATGTACTCCTCCATCAGAGGTTTCCTTTCCTTGCTGAGAATCCAGCCTGTGCCGATTCATCCAGCAGGCTCAGCCTGTACAGCAATGGACGGGCACAGGGGAGACATCACTCCCCAGCTCTGGTTCCTGCCAGCTTCCCTGTAGCTGATCAGCCTAAAGGCATAACCATGTCTCTCTGCCTTATTCCTGTCTGTACACAGATAACAGGCTCTGGATCACAGGGCTTTTAACAACTAAGGGTCAATAAATTTCATACAGCACAAACCATGACAGTAACAGGGATACTGCCTGTGTATATCTTTTCCAAGGGCTGCCTATACAAAGCCCTTTGGCGATTAACAACCACCGTTAATGTCCCCTGTCAGGAATTTTACCGCTTTGACATCGAGCACTTTGGCCTTCAAACAATTCTGCAAAAAAGTTCAGAGCAGAGTTGGCTCTGTCAAAGCGTGAATCATTTTCTGATTTGTTTTGTCCTCAAGAAGAATTAATGTCTCTTGCTTCCCTTCTCGATGCCTTACATTCCCTAAAGAAGATTGTGCAGCCATTTAAGCACTAGGTTATCGGTGCAGAGAGGAAATGAGGAGCAGCACATTCCAGGGAGAGCATCAGCATGCTTTCTGGATGGATTCTTCAGAGGAAGATCCAACTACAAAATCAGTTGCTGGACACATTTTTTCTTCATAGCATCTGCATTTCTCATTCTCATCATCTAACCCTTTTTTTTTAAACTTTTTTTTTTTTTTTAAAATGTGCTAATTTAAGGAGCCCTGGTAAAAATTTTAAGTAGCTCAGAAATAATAAAAAAAAATCAGGTTTGGGAGAAAGAAATTTTCTGTATTTTTCTACTACCACAATAAGTAACCAGAAAATTCTGTGGGCAATTTTTCCTCAAGAGAAGAAGAAAATAAAGCTTTGTCCTTTGAGAAGTATATTCATGACTCAAAAATAAAAGTAACATTGGGCTTCAATATTGTATGAAGGCACAGGAAAAATCTCATCTTAGTCTTCTACTGTTGTATTCACTTACGTTATACCCCTGAATGAAAACTGTTCATGATTATATTTCCTTCTTCCAACAAAAACATTGTGTTCTTTGAGAACTTTAAAATGTTTTTTTTAAAACACTGTATTAATTTTAATCACTCCCAGCAATATAGATGGAGAGATCTATATCCCTGCAGATACATATGTTGAAATTTATGCTCAAGCATTCAGTGAATTTTAATGTAGTGGTTTAGAAACCGATTTCTGTAACTGAAAGAATAATCAAATTCTTTGTAAGTTGAATAGTCCACAAATAGTCCACTTTTATGGACAACTTGGTGTAATTTGCAATCTATGGTTCAAAGTGTTAGTTACTGTCTTCCACTATTTTATTAAGAACAATTGTGGACTGGACTATGAAAGATAGTACACATGCTGGCAAAAATAAAACTATAGGTCAAGAATTTTTTAATATAAAATTTGGAATGTTTGACCATGGATAGATGTCAGAAGAGACGAGTAATTTTTTTTGCTTAAACCAGATAAAACCTAGTTCAAAATGAGAACTAGGAAGATAACACATGGCAGCTATTTGCCCAGACATGCAGCTTAAAAGCAGAGATTGGTATATACCACAAATTTCAGAATTCTCTACCATCAAATAGGCATGTCACTTTGTGTAATCCAAAATACTGGGATTTGAGGTGATGGGGGGTACATGAGTGAAGCCTGTTTGTACTAATAAGGATATACATAAGCTATAAGTTGCAGTAAATGATGTGGCTAAGAGTGTTAGGAGAAGCGCTCAAGTGTTTAGGTAGGAACTGTTAAAACTTTCAATGATAAGGTCTTCTGAGTAGAATCCTGCTAGGAATGGTGTTCCTATAAGAGTTAGGTTCCCGATAGTTTGACCTGAGGTAGTTTTTGACAGTGACTTTTGGAGACTTCCCATTTTTCAAATGTGTTGTTCACCATAAAGGTTGTGGATGATAGCCCCAGAGCAGAGGAATAGTATTGCTTTGAAAAATACATGGGTTGAGATTTGTAGGAAGGCCAACTGGGGTACATTTAATCCAACTGTTACTATTACTAGGCCTGGTTGGCTTGATGTACAGAGGCAATGATTTTTTAATATCATTTTGGGTGAGGGTGCATATAGCAGCAAATAGTGTGGAGAGGGTGCCTCTACAGAGGCACAGGGAGAGGGTAGTTGGGTTGTTGCAGAATATGCAGTGAGTACAAATAAGTAAAAAAATTCCAGCTACTACTGTGATGCTGGAGTGGAGTAGGGCAGACACTGGAGTGGGGAATTCTGTAGTGGCTGGAAGTTACGGATGAAGGTCAAATTGAGTGGATTTTCCTGTGGCAGCTAGGCCTAAGAGAGGGAGTGAAGGGGCTTGGTCTGGGAGGGTAATTGTTGGATTTCTCAGGTATCTGTTGAAGAGGCTAATCAAGCTATGCAAAGTCCAGTGTCTCCAATACAGTTATAAAGTATGGTTTCCAAAATACTGTTTCTTATTTACACATTCTGAAATATTAGATCCCCGGATGCAAAACACGTCTTAAAAATTTCCATCATTTACTGCTTATCTAATATATCATGTATTAAATATAAAATTACATGTATTTATATGAATTAGATATTTATTTTAATTCTGTTTTTGAATGAAAACGAAAAAAATATTTGGACTCATCTTGATGATTGAAACTCATGTAATACCTGACAAAAACAGGGTGCCTGTAGATTCCCTTTGTTTGACTGGCTTGACTGGAACGAAGACCAAGCATAAACACCTTATTTCATAAACTTGAAAAATGCAAGTGCATCCATAATTTCAAAACAGTTTTGCAATTTATGTTTTGCTAATGATTTTTAATAATATGAGAAAAAGAAAAAGATCATGAAATCATCATCTTTGATGATGTCAGGAGATGCTGGGAAACTGGTACCCATGCATGGTATTTAATGGTGCTTGTCATAGAAATGCTGTTAAATCAGTATAATTCTGCTATGCAACCACCTCTTGACTATGTTGCTGTAGTAAAATAACAAAAGTATTTGTCTAAGATTCTTCAAGAAATTTCACTGTAATTGGAACCAGAGAATCACAGAATAGGTTGGAGGGGACCTTACAGATCATATAATTCCAACCTCCCTGCCACGGCAGGGACACATGATTGTGAGGTGTTACTGCTAAAGACTTTGTTGTATTTCAGCTGCCCCTGAACGAATGTTCTTACATAAGATTATTCTGTTTTCTACAAGCTGAAATGCTAGTTTCCCAAATCCGTTTCTTCCAGATGCATTGTCATCTGTAAATAATGCAAAAGGTGACACTTGCAAAATTCAAATTC
This sequence comes from Corapipo altera, assembly GCF_003945725.1. Taxonomy (NCBI): domain Eukaryota; kingdom Metazoa; phylum Chordata; class Aves; order Passeriformes; family Pipridae; genus Corapipo; species Corapipo altera. The sequence goes on along the minus strand of NW_020884944.1, from coordinate 2,662,680 downwards.
TATCACATCACCATTTCTTGTGGAATTTATTTATCTGAAATACACTTTCTTTTGCAACTGCAATTGGAAATGGTCTTCAGATTTATGTGGCAACAGGTGATGAGGCAACAGGCTTTTACTCATTCTTTCTCAGTTTTGAAGTTGGTACCACTTGCTTTCAAAAATAAAATTAAGAAATTATAGTATTTCATGCTGATCATTCACTCTTAACAAAACAAGTCTGACATGCGTTGGCTGCTCTTAACATCACATTATGCCTGTGACAGGGGAAGGAACTGACTTCATGTGTCAGACTTAACGATGCATTCAGCTTAGATATACGCTGTAAGTTGTCAGAGCACTAGTAGAACACTAATGGCAACTTTCCAGTATTAAATTCAGTTTTTTGCAAGCATTTAATCTGCTCAATCAGTTTTGCATAAATTCAGAGGGAACTCTGCTTTTGTTTTTTTTTATCTACTTGACTTACCAAAAATATATATTGATATGTCATCCTGCAAACAGCTTGCACTGCCAATGAGGGTTTTGTGGCACACACCAAGTTGCTGTTTTTTGAACATCTATTTACAATAAAAAATAAATAAAATACCCTAACTAAAATGTAATGTAGATAAGTCATCTGAGTCCAAATATTAAATGTGAACCAGATGCTTTTATGTTTTAAAGAGCTGGCAGGATGTCATCATGCTTGTACAAGGACATTGTCAGGACAGCTGTTCTACATGCTGGGTCCCAGTTGCAAACGTGATGTACCTTTCTGAAAGCAATTTGGAATTGCCATAGATCATTTGCTAATAAGTTTCTCTAAGGCTTCAAAAGGACTCTGGTAATGATTAGGTTTCTGATACAGCAAGATTTACTTACTGTCAAGGTCTAATATACAATATATAAGAGAAATTAAATTTGTAGTGAATGGTCACTTAAAAACATTCCATTTGTCATTGGCTGGGTCACCAGCCTATGCCAATACTTCTGTATCATTTCTTTTTAGTAGAAATAGTACTGTAATAATTGTGCCTGGTGACTGAAGATGAGACCACAGAGTAACTCCTTTGAAACAGAACATGGAGCAGTGATGAAAAAAAAGACCATGATTTTTTATCTTTTGAGATGAGATTTTTATAACACTGAGCATGTCACATGTGTCTTTAAACATTTCTGGTACTGCTTAAATATCTTGTTCAATGCGATCAATAACAGATTTAAAGTCTTATAGTTCATAGATTAGACCTAATACAAAAGAATACAAAACATCTCATAGTCCTTTTCCTTTTTTAGTTTTGTTTATTTGTTTGGTTGGTTTGGTTTGTTTGTTTTTTGCTGTTGATAGTGTGCTTTTTTTACAAACTCTACTGTTTGTCATTTTAGCTTAATATTTGTTTGCAGAATCTTTTCTCTTTTCTTCTAAATTATTTCATTTGGGGAGATTTTGGGCATCAATCACTGTAAAAAGAACCAGCAGCAGGCAACAAATGGCAGTCATTCATCATCTGAAACAAAAGATTTTGAGTTTGTCAAAGGACAAAGTCTAAACTTGCATTCTTTCATCAGGAAAATCATAACCAAAATAGATTAATTTTAAAAGTGTACCAGAGAGAATTTGCAAAGTACACAGACCAATAGAAAATAAGGTTGGTTTATACCCCAAAGGGAGATGCTTTGTTTGCTGCTTTGTTCTACTAGATAGCTTGTTGCTCAAATGAATGGAGAAGGGAAAGAACAGAAAGAAGGGACAATAGGAATTAAGGGTGAACAACAGCATGGATTTCTGAAATAATAACTGAAAATCCCATACCTTTTTTACCAGATCTATCAGGGCATCCCATATTTGTGGTCACCCAGATATTCAAAATTAATGTGTCGTAAGTATCAAAAGATATGTTTAGAGACATGCCAAGAATGTAAAAGCTTTTTAAAACATTTACCATTTATGTGTCCATACTTAACCCAGGGAATTCTCTGAGTATATGTGGTGTAGTTAATGCAGACTTCCACTCAGTTATCTTTTCTCCTGTGAAGAACTGGAAACTTTTTATTATAGGCTGGATCAACAAAGTGATGAAGGAAGATAATCCTTACAGTTACTCCACCTGTATCTGTTCTCTGTTGTATGGAGTAGGAACATATTTTTTGGCTTCTGGGATCTCTGAAGTCAAGGAGGAGTGAGAGGTTAAGGTTGTTCAGGTGAATGTTCTGTAAAGAACAAAGTTATAGCTGTCAGTTCTTCAAATTATCAGTATAAACCAGCAAAAATCACTAACATGTCCTCTACCTATCTGTGCAATGATGCACTAAAGCACACAAAGAAGAGGTTTGGAATATAAAATTTTGGCTGAAGAGGCACCACTCTTACAGAACACAGTTCAAACAGGAACTTTTGAGCCAGATTTATTTTATATTTCTGGTAAATAAAATGCCAAATGTATTGCAACATATTATGTTGATGTCAAAAATACATATGCCATTTCAGGAACTGGCTGCAAAATTGATATCCAAAAAAAAAAAAAAGAAAGAATGGTTCCAACATCGTCTCTGAATATCATTAAGAAAAACAGAGGGGCTAATTCTTGGTAGTTCACAGTTCTGTGAACATATGAAATGAAATGTGAAAGTAACTTTGCCTCAGCTTCTATGTAATCCTATTATTTAAAAAGAGTTCTCAAAGCAGTTTTTACTACTGTCGTATGGCATTGCCTGATTGGATGAAAAACATATAAATTCAGAATTCTAATTTTTCTAATTTTCCTTTCCAGGTTTTTTCAGGGGCCTGGGGTTTTTGTCTCTCTGCAGTATCTCATGTCTTCCATTCACAAGTATGGAGTAACAGAGGAAATGTTATGATTGTTTATGGATATTTCTTTTTTTCAGAATTCTGGAAGAACACTCTTAGCATGCTGGGTAGCCACATAAAACTGTTTTTTTCTTACCTTTTTACAATGCTGCATTAGATGATGATGCAACATTAGAAAAAAGAAAATCCAGAATGTTGTATGTAAACATAGCATAACTAAGACCTTGTTTATATTAAACTGGACTTTGCACAGGGAGGTTTTTTTTAGTTTTACCAATACTGTTTCTTCCTGATCAAGGCAAAAGTGTGTCTGTATGGTGTATTTCTATGTTCAGAAAACTGAAAAGTATATTAGAAAGTTTAAATTAAAAAAAAAGTAACAAATGTGCGGATTTTACCTTTTGCCAGGCATGTCTGCATTCTGCTTATTAGGCAACTGATTTTTTTTTAAGTGACTATTTGATTAGTTTCATGTAAATAGTTTCATATTACTTTATAGATCATTATTTAGTAATTCAGATAGTAATATTACTTGTATACTGAAATGATGGAAGTAAGATGCACGAGGATGCAGCAGAGCCCACTAACTACTGTCATCAAATTTGGGATTTTTTGTGTGTGTGTATCTGGCACAGACAGATAGCAAAATTTTCAAGTGAGCTATTCCAGTTGTGAAATAAGGGGTAGGTGGGAGAAAGTAGGTATTTTCTGTTATAGACTGATTTTTCAAATATGCCAAAACGTACCCCTTAAGCATGTACCTTTAATTTAGTATTTTATAGCTGTATATAATGTGATGGGTTGTGGCACTTTAAATCCAGGTGTAACAGTTTTCAAATATTTTTTGCCTGTCATCTTACTCTGATGGCACTCTGCATTAATAGCTTTACGCTGTATCTTGCTATACTGAATTTGGATTAGAGATGTACCAACACTGAAACATTCATGGATTCAACAAGGTTGCACTTAAGAAGAGCATTCTTCTAGAGGAATTGCTTCTTTGGTTTGGAAGTACTTTACTGACATTTTTTTTTACACAAATAATTCTATTTATATTAGATTTCTTCAGTCATAATGCACTTTAAGCACCCTATATTGTCCTCAGAAAGAGCTCATATTTCCAGAAGTTAGACTTTTTTGGGGGGTTCTCAATTACAGCATTGAATTGTTCAAACTGGATGATAATTTCACTTTTAGATCTTAATATTGCTTTCAAAAGAGGCATATCTTTCAGTGCTTTCCTTGGGTTTTTTTTCCCCTTTTTTTCCCCTTCACCTTAAATCAAGGACAAAATTGCTTAGCTTCTGTTATGACAGCATCTGTGTTAAATGTGTTCGAGTCCCACTCTGCTTTCTTTTTCCTGAAGGAAGTGAAAAATGAGAATAAGTAGAATTTTAACATTATTCTTCAAGTAGATTTGTGTGTGATGTAGAGAACGAATGAACAGGAAGTATCTGAGGAATGATAACACTAAACAGTGAGGCTAAAACAAAACATAACATATGAATAGGTGCTTTAGTCCAGACACAACCATTGCTCCCAAATCATGTTCAAAGTACAACCAAAAGGGTAGAATAACATGTAAAATTTATGTGAAACTCTTCCACAAATACTTTCCCAGAGTCCTATCATTTGTTGCCCAGGACTTTCAGAATCACATTTTTGTTTGAACTTGTCCAAGTACTCCTTGGATCCATGTAACCTCTCAGCATTCACCTCATCTTGTCATAAATGTCATAAAAACTCATTATTTACGTTTTTAAGGTCCGTTATCAAGGAAGACACTTCCAGAATTCAATTCCCTGACAAGGAGGAATTAAAAACCATGCAGGCTTCTGGTGCAGTGTCAGCAGTTCTGTGGGGTAGTAGTTGATCTGTAGCTATACCTATGCATTATTTACAAGGTTTCAGCATGGTTACTGTCAGTGTCCTAGCTTGGTTTGATGTGCCTTGGTCCCTCAGGAGCCTCATATTCACAAAGAGAAAGGGGACTTTCAGCTGGGTGGACGGACGTCCTGGCCACAGCAAACATGAATCTGCAGCAAGGAGAGTCAATCCTTCTCTGTTTACAGCTTTTGGTGGGCTGAAACATGACGATCTGCAGGGTCTGGTATTGCCAGAAGTTGCTGGACCTCACCAGAAATGTGCATAATAACCATAAACAAAGGATACAAAGCCAGGGAAAACCAAATAAACAGCTGGCCCTGAAATACATACCCATTATCATACTGTTTGTGGTGGAAGCTTCATCTAAAATGAACCAAATTCATGTACTGGTGGAGGGAGATCTTTCCTACCCTGATTTTCTCTGCCTTATGGGTTGGTTGGTAGGAGAACTCCCATGGCCAGTTCAATGGGCCTGAAGCAGCAGCAATGGCTGGTAAGGGAATGGGGGAATTGCAGATTTGACAAAAAAAAAGCTGTGCCCCCAGTCATTCCAAACATCTTTGGCCAAATTTCTATCTGCAAAACTAGGATAATAATTTCTTATTATGCTTTACAAGGCTTCCAAACATTACACAGCTCAGCATTGTGAAAGAACAGAATTTATGCTTTTCTGCATTGTTGCAATTTCTTTTTACATTTGCACTCTATTTAAATGGAAGCCCTATCAGGAATTTAAAGCATCGGTAAATGTGATCTCAGTCAAGTTTGACAACCACCTTTTTTTTCTTCCCAAATTGCCTATAAATTACCAAGAGAAACAAGCAATACTTATACCAACTTCCATGATATTTATGAGTAGAAGTCGACTGATTTTGTGGAATTGGCAGTTCTAATCAGTGCTGTCCTGCTGTAAGAGTGAATTATCACAAGGCTCAACACTTGATGTAAATTTATCTTTACAAGGCATTATCAGTGACAAAATTGTAAAAAGAACAGAAAATGACATAAACCCACTTCACTTTGTGCTAAAAATATAATGAGATCTGAAAATGGCAACAGAAATTAATCCATTTTGTGACAAATCTAAGATTTTAATCTTATGGAAGGATCTCCTTAAAGCCGTATATAAATACTATTAAAATACTGTTGAAAGGAACAGATGGCATTTTTTTTTTCCAGAGGGTGATCTGCATGTGGATGAAGTGCAGTGTTATTAATGGCTTATAAAATCATTTGCAAATATTTTAAACACAAGTATTAGCATATCTCAAACTTGGCAATGTCCTCCTTTGAAGGAAATAGAATTCTGGAAATATGCTTTCTCTGATACTAGATATACTACTGTAATTAATGCATTGCTTGGTCAGTTCAACTGAATATTCAGGTAACATTGTGATACTGGTTAAAAGTCAGGAAATGCAGAAAAATAATGATAAGATTTTAAGGGCACTGTGCATTTAAACATTGGCCTTTAACATGCCACATTGTTTTTGATGGACAGCCTGCACTGACACATTGTTCTGGAGTTTTCTTTATTGCTTAAACAGTGCATACTAACTATAAAATTGATAATGAAAAGGCACAAAAATATAGCACTATGACCCTAACTTTGATCTTTTTTACCCCATTTTTTGTCATTTTGTTCCTTTTATAGGAATTAGATACTGATTGTAGTGATGGGCACTCTTTAAGCTTTAGGCAAAGCTTACCAAGTACTCTTAAATATCATTGACATAAAGAATTTTTTCCTCTCCTTATGTTCCAGGAAAGCAAAAGAGAAACAGAGTCAATCCGTGTAATGTCAGTCAATGTTATGGGAGAAATATGCACATAAATTAAGCTTACTATTTTCAAAAGATATCAAAATCTTTGTAATTGATTTTCTCATAAAACTGACTCCACCTTGCTGTGGATTATTTTTTTCTATGTCCTGTTCAAAACTGTCCAGATGAAGTTGCTGATCTTTTCTCTGCTTTCTCTAGCCTTAACACTTAATCTCTAACCCTCCTAAAGGACTGATGGAAATTAATTAAGTGGATAAAACTAGAACTTTACTCCTCCTTTTTCTAACTTATTTCCTAATTCTAACTTAACTATAACTGTGTGTCAGTTACAGTTCTTTCTCTCTGGTATTTTTGCCTCTCCCCACTTTGCTTTTAAAGTATAACCTCTTTCTAACAAAAATCTTCCATTTTTATCTTTCTGTTACCAGTCTATCACAGGAAATGCATCAGTAAGAAATCTGATTGATGCCAACAGGTGGAACAAGATCCCAGTAATTGTCTCGTGGCACATATTAGACTTTTAACAGGCTAGAAGCTTTTAATCCCTTGGCTGACCAGTTTGTTAGGGTCCCAAGGCTGTCCCAAAGCCTTCTGCATGAGAGGACTGTAGTTCTGAAGAGCTGGACAAAATTAGGATTGGGATACTAGAACTTCTGATTTGGGGTTTATTTTTATTCCTTTGATCATGAGATGCTTGGTAACAGGGTAACCTTTTCCCAGTGAAAAACTGCTAAATAAAAATGCACAGTATTTGAGAAGTTGTGTTGACTTCAACAGGACTAGCACTGCTAAGTATTAAGTACTTACTTTGGGGCTCTGAAAGGGAAAATACATACATACTACATACAGATAGGTAGAAGATTTATCTTTTGTTCTGCTCTGAAGACAATAAACTCAGTGTCGGGAGAATGCCTACAGAAGTTAGCAATGATTTCCAACTGACTCCATGATACTCATCATGAATCTTATGGGTATTTTTTATCTTTCACAGCTACAGTTTGTACTAAAACCTAAGAAATGAGATAGACCAGGTCATGGTTATGATGCTACAGGGACATCAGTAAGAGTTTGTATGGACCAGATCTTTTGGTGTAGTAAATGTACAAAAAGTGAATCCTAAATTTTGTCAAGATATTAATGTATTCTGAAATAGTATCAGTTACAAGAATAACACAATGGGCTCACCCAGTAATGTATTTGTACCAGTGTTGTTTTCTTTTTTGATGTGTAACTGTAATCAAATTCAGTTCTTTTTTATAACCTGTCTTGTCCTTCAGTTCCCGCTCAGAAGTCATTGAAGTCTCAACACTACCTTCCTGAGGTCCTTACACCCCTGCTATCCACTTTTAGCTCTTTGTAAGCCTTCTGTGTTAATGATGAGTTTTACATCACAGAGGTGGTACTTTTTAATTGAATTTTAGTAATCCACAATTATGTGGAAAAAAACACTGATAATAAACCCTACTTTTGCTTTTGTGTACCTCTTGTTTAAATACATTATAACCTAGACTTCTGCCCTTAGGAAAATTCCTCTGATATTTAGCAAAAATTTTCCTACCTCTTTCTGTGACATTTCTCAGGAAAAAAAAGGACTACTAATTAGTAACATTGTTTTTCTGGCTTTAAATCATTAAACACTTGAAATCTAATTCAAATTTATTCAGCTAATGCCCCAATTTATAATACTTGAAATGAAAGAGCATAGAAAAAAAATTAAATAAAGCATCAAGAAGCAAGGTTGAGGTCAGAGTCTCAATGCTAAAAGTAGAAACTTGTATTTAAAATGCAAGAAAAAATGTCAAGAGGCTTGGCCAAGGACAATTTTGCAGAGTCATGAAAACATGCAAGAAGGTTCACATGGCCTTGCTTACGGCTAGTAACATTACAGATGTTTACAGAGAATCACAGCTGGATAATTCTCCCTCCTTTTTTAGCACTCATCGAATTCTCAGGCTGGGTTTGTGGTGTTGGTGCCACAGTCTGAGAAACAGGTATGTCCAGGATAAGACTCTTTACAAACTTACCTGACTCTTACTGATGAAACTTAGCAAATTAAACATTTCCTGAAGAGACAGGTATTAGCATTCTTATCAATGTTATTTAACCTTCATGGCCCTTGCTGGCTTCAGTTGCTTCATGTATCTTATTAACTAGATTGTGTGTCGTGGCATTACACTGGACAGCGATGCCATGGGATTAGCTCATGGACTTCTGCCTTTCCCGGTGAGCTTCCCATATGATGCCACCCTATGACATTCCTTCCCAGCCACTCAAAGACAGCCTGAGATGGTCAGTATGCCAGAATATCCCTCCTCTCATATTTGGGCACCCCTAGCAAAGTCTTTGAACTGATTTCTCTGTCACCATCCAGGACAGATATTGCTGTGAGAACAGATTGATTAAGTGATGGAAAACTACTTTGCTGCCATAAAGAACATATTTAACATAGTCACAAAGATGTTGTATAGTATCCTTACATAAATGAATGCTCTATACTGAAATTACTCTGTTTACATTGTATGATGTATTTAAAATTTAATTTTGTAATGTGAATTTAATGTAATTTTTTTGTTTTTAGACTGTATTACATATTTTATATTAAATGCATTAATTATTCGGGAATTGACTTTATTTTTTTCCCAGATAACTTTTCAACCCCTTTGGCCTCCTTCCTTGGCATGCCAGAATTTAGAAGCTAGTTTCCATGAATTTTGTATGTTGGGATTTTAAATTGATTTTCCACAATGCTTGTATCATTAAAATTGGATAAATATTTATGAAAACAAACAATCGAACAAACAAAACAGTGGTCAGTCAGTATTATTTTATGCAACTTTAATTTTTTGTCAACCAGAGTAAAGAGGTTAATCAGCTACAGATATGGGATATCTGTGATCTTTCAGTGGATTCTGCATAAAAGTACCTGAAAATTCCAGATAGGTTTACTGAAGCAGTGCAAACTGTAAAAATGTGTCAATTATAACCTTGAATCAATTCCAGTTCTAAATATATCTGAGCCAAATACATAGCTTGGGTTAAACAGCAAGACATGGGAAATGGCTGGATCTCTGCTGAGCTTTGGAAAGACTCTGTCAGAGGGCAAGTACAGACATTGAAAGTGTCATACTTAGAAGCAGTTTTTGCTAATCCCAGCTGCCCTCATCCCACCAGTATCAAGCCATAGTTCAATAAATTGCCTAATGATTTCTGCCTAGCCTTCTTAAGTCTTCCTTCCCATCCATAGTTGGAATACAGTGATTGTGGCTCCTTATTTTGAAGATAAAAAAAGTAATTTAACCAATGCTTCAGAAGAGCCTTTTATTAGATGATGCTGAATAAGACAAACAGTTAAGACATCTCAGTTATTTGTGTTAGCACAAAAATGTGAAGTCTGTTTACTGGCTGGTGACTAGCTGACACAGTTCTGTCATATGTCACTCCTTGACATCAAAGACATTTCATTTACATATCCCTTGCCCCAGTACTTGTCTCCATGCTACACTCATTTGTATGGGTTACACTCACAGCTTATGCTGTCAGGAGAAGATTGGTTGGCTGGTATGTGTGGAAGAAGGGCAGGGAATAAAAATTCTGAGATTAGCACATCAGCGCCTCTGTTGCCACTGCCATAGGATGTGGGTGTCAGATGAGGAACATCAGCTTTAGATGAGACAGCTCTGCTTCAGGTGATACATAGAAGAGGAATTTGCATTTCATCAGAGCATGTGATGCATAATCTAATGCTGAAAGCGTTCAGTCAACATCCATCAATACCCATGCATTAGAGGGATGAGAAAGAAAAAATTAAATAGATTTTTTGTTTTCTGATTTTGGGGTACTACTCCTGTTCACTTTTTATTTGTTCACAATTATCTGCCAGTACAATTTTTCTTATGGTTTCTCAGGATCTATGGCAATTTTGGGCTAAATGGTATGAGGGAGAGCCTGCATGGATAAATATGATCATACAGTTGCTTTTGTTTCTTCATGCTTCTTTCAGAATCATCCAGCCTGGACACTTACAGAAATGGGAAAATGGGAAAAATAAGTGATATTTTTATTTATTTTTGTATATGAGTTTCTCAGTAGTAAACATGAGAAGAGAATAAGGAAGCACCGTTCTATTCTAGTTATTCCAACTATTTAATTCACAATTCTCCCAATTCCATTAATTTTATGCTGTATATGTAAGTCTTGCTTCTCAGAAGCCTGTCTCAACCCCAAAACCAGGAGCCTGCTGTATTTATAAAATAATCAGTAATTTTCCTTTCAAAGACACAAGTTTCAACAGCAGGTTAATGTATAGTAAGAGATATAGCTGTACATTTTTCCTCCCCTCTTACTGATAAAATAGCTGTATTGTTTCATCCCTGTCTTACCCAGCTTTCACTTTTCACTCACATCCCATAATTTAGTAAAAACTGTTCCATCAAAGAAATAAAAGGAAAATAAAATTAAAATAAAATTATCTCAGTGCCAACCTCATTGCTGATCCTTTATATGAATTGAATCTTACTGCTTTGTATTGAAAATAAAACAAAACTCTAAGTGATGAGGTCAGTGATCTAATTTTGTCTGAAGAAATCCAATAAACACAATGCCAAAAGCAATGTGAATATTCTGCAAAGATAATAGGTAGAAGATAGAATTCAGTGATTCCCATCCGGAACCAGCTCAACCAGGGACTTATTCAACCAGTTTTCAAGTACTTCTCAGTCTCTCCTCAACTCTTGAAATAGCAATAGCAATAAATAATTTTTTACTGTCATTAATTTTTCAGTCCAGTCTGGAATAATCATAGTAATTAAATTTTCTGTGAAAAATCAGAACTGTATCTCCAATGTGGTTTGATGAAACATCCGAAATCAGAATGAAACATCTGCATGTAACAAATTCTATATGGTGATAAACTTCAAAGGGCTATGAATGAAAGATGTACCTATTTATGTCTACAAATGTGTAAAATATGTCTGCAATCAAACCTGCGAGAAGAGTTAACAGAAAATTGTTTTCTGTTTTTAGCAACAGTCTTCATGTATTTCTTTTTTCTTTAACTTTATCCCAATTAAGTAGACCCAAAGAAAGAATAAACAGCATATTTCATTATCTTAAGAGAATGTTAGATAAAGAAAATAGCAAAAGGATATTCATAATGCATTGTTGTTCAATGAGAAGGAGTTGCTATTTCAAGCAGAGAATATGCATTCCTAACTGCAATCGGTAGAAGCCTAGGTCCCATTTTTAAATTAAAAACACACCACAGACTGAAGCCAGTGACAATAGAGCTCCATCACTGTCACCTACCTGACCTGTCTCAGGATCCAGGACTGGACCTAGCCATTGAGCTGATTTTTCTTTAGAGTCACAAGGATGGAAATCTCCAGTAGCTCATACACCACATTCTTCGCCTCACTGTGAATTTAGAGTTCCTCTTGAACATCAGCTATCCCAGATAACCATCTTACACTAAACACACAGTTTTTAAAGGACTCTTGAGCCTGTAAGTTTTGGATTGATACCACTAGGTAGCTATAAAAACTCTTTCATAGGCACCTAAATACAGTGCAAACTTAGCACTGGGCTTTTCAGTCATTTGATTCATAATTCATCCTTGGTTTAGTGCATTAGTCAGGATTTTGTATTCTCTTATTATCAAAATCATTAAAACTCCAATAGTTAATCCCTTACCCGTAGTCTATCATGACTAGTATGATTTCTTCTCTTATGTTAGAGTTTCTAGTAGATTTTAAAATACGTGTCTCTAGCAACCAAAGATCCTACTGGTGTGGTATGAACTACTCTGCTAAATGCCTTTGGAAAGATGATGCTTAGACAGCCAGTCATTTGTCACTTTATGGTCTGTTGATTGATTCTGTGATAGGAATGGGGAATCCACCCATTCTCCAGATAACTCCCACTGTGCAATTCTGAAAAACAAAACAATTAAAGCTCAAGTTACTTTGAAATTACCAGAGTGGTATTCATGTTTTCGCCAAATCATTTCTTTGCAATTTTGTTAATAATCAACATTGTTATTTAATGAGGATGGCTTTGTAATGATCTCAAGTTACATTTCTGTGTGGAGTGTTCTTTATAATTAATATCATTATTGTTTTAGACTATGATAAAATTCACTAATTAGACTCATACTTGATGGAAGGCACCAATGAAACACAATTTAACACTTGTAAATATCCGTAAAAGGTACCTGAAGTAACTCTAAGTAACTAAGAGGAAATTAGGTCTGAATAAGTTTGGCTCAGATTGTTGGCTTTCTCAGACTGAATTTGATAATTTCTGTGTTGCTCTCACCCCTGCCTAAAGGAGAAAAACGCAGTAACACAGCAATTTTTCTTCTGAGAGCAAGATCACTAACAGGAGCCCATCAGGTCATCGCTAATCTGTTTGCAGAGAGGTTCCAAGCTGAGAACTAACCTGAGCTGACACAGGAGCAGCTGAAGATCTAAACAAACGGATGGCACACACAGACTGTCTCAAGTATTGGCAAAAACACAGGCTTTACGTATTTCTAATCACATAGTAAGTGGGCAAAACAGAAAATTTAGTCTGCCCATCATTATTTTTAATTTAAGAAAATCTAAGCATAATGCTCCCAACCAGCAAAACAGAAACATGCTGTTCACTGATTTACCAGTCCTATATGGAATTACTCAATAATATTATCTGCTGAATGTTATTTTAGTCTTTCCCTCCCCCCCTTTTTTTTGCATAAATAGCTTTTCTGACACTTGTCCTTCTACACTTTATATTGTGAGTGATCATTGTACAACTTAGTGGCCTTACTTCTGCTACCTTTGCTACTGGAAGAGTAAATAATTCTGGGAAGGCAAAGGTAAGTCCTGAGAGCTGTCAAAGGGCATTGTTGCCACAGAAACTATGTCTGGCACTCCGCAGATTCAGTGAGTTTCTTTTAATTTCTTATATCCGGAGAAAGGTGGTATTGCTCTTCCGAAAAATCAAAAAACCTTAAGTAGTTGGTAAGTAACAAGGCAATAGCCTAGACACCTGCCCCACCTTTTCATTAGACACAGCACTGTCTAATCCCATGGGGTACCAAGACTGATGGTGTGGGATGTTTCCATTTTCACCACACAGGGGAAACTATATTTTTTTCCATCTGCTTTGCCTATTCAATGAGCGTGTCATTAGGTAGCCTTTTTACAGGCTTAATTTGTAAGTTGAACTCTTTTTCTAGTCCCAGTGATGCAGGAAAACAATTCCACTACAAAATCACTGCATCCACAGATCTCTCTAGACCCTCCACACAGTTGTCATGTCATATAGTGACTTTGGAAACCTCATTGTTTCATAATCATTCATTTAGTGAAAGTTTTAATTAGCCCAAAAGAAATCTCAGGCAAAAAACTTAGTGCACTGAAGGAAGAGAGGTGACAAACCAAAGCCATATTTAATGCACAATGCAAATTAAGAGGGCACCTGACTTTTGTGGAGCAAGTAAGAAGCAGAATGTGAAGCTTATATGGCATTCTTTTTCACTAAAGTGAAAATACCCAGTTTCATACAGACTTATTCTGCTACTTAGACAAATAGATCTGTGATACAGAAGAGAAAAAAACCTGAACTGAACATAAGGAGAGAGATTTATTTTCCACTGTGTCTCATATTTGATATTCTTAAATGAAACTGATTTCATCTTAGGGCTCTGCAAGTCATTGAAGAAGTTCTGTGCTATAAAATCTCCTGTGCAGTCATAAAACATTCAAGTTAAACATATACTAGAGAAAATAACAAACAAAGATATTAAATGGTCAAGAGGTCTAAAGCCATTTTTCTTTTTCAAAAAAACTGTGCTTTCTATCTGTTGTTTCTTATGATGATGAATTTTGCTGTGATTGTTATAGATATCCTTTAAAGGGAGAAGATTATTTTAATGAAGGGGAAAAAAGGAAAAATATCTTTGCTATTTAAAATGTTAAAAAAGTCACACAGTTTTAGTAAATGGCAAGTAACTTCATAGAAATTTGTATTTTTTGTTCTTCCACTGGTTGTTGAAGTTTGCAAATTCTTTCATTACAGTAGAGTTATTTTAGTCTTCCTGCAATGACTAATGTTCAAGGGACATACACAACTCTCCTGTTGATCAAAGTTGAAGTATTGGTACTCAAACCATGTTTTTAAATGAAGATGACATTTTTCTCTGTTTTGTGATTTATTATTTTGCCAATAAAAATGCTAGGGAATATCACATAATAAATGAGTGGCTTCTTTAAGTCTTCTCACTGGCAAAAACATAGATTAAAAAATGTACACTCTGTGTGCGTGCATGTGTGTGAGAAACCCAGATAAAACCATGTGTAGCCTTCACTGAGCTCCTGAAATGCCAGCTTATGATTATGATTATACCAGGCAAGAAGCACTGATGTTTTTTGGCATTCTCATGTTTCTGAACTGCCCCTGATTGACCGTGGAGATTAAACTCTAAACTGGAGGACCAAAATGCCCTTCACACCTTACAGTTCCAAGAGTGTTGCATATTAACTCCAATCTGAGGTAAGACCCATGCTTAAACCTGCTCTTTGTTATGTCTGGCATGGAAGGAACAGGGATGCCTGTCCATGTCTAGATGAGTCCTCAGATTGGGAAATGAAACCCTGGAGGAGGCATGACAGAATACTTTTCCTTCCCAGTTTAGTCAATGGGCTGCAGGAGCCAAGAAAAGAACGAGTTTGAGTGGTTCTATGTGTAATAACTGCAAACATATTTTCCCTAACTCCCAAGTCTAAAAATGGAAATGGTTTTGAACTTCATCACCTGGGAAAAATAACAATGTATTACATTCTTTTTACTTTTTAAAAATAGAATTTTGATTAATTTTACATTTCTCTCAATCTCCTCAACTTTTAGGCAGCCCATTAGATGACATTTTGCACAATTTGAAAAATAATTGACTCCTTAAGATTAGAGAAACCATGTAAGAAGTTCAGAGCTCCTACTGTAGTCAGCCTACTGCTCATTGTTGTTGTCATTGCCTGTTTATTAACTTTTTAAGTAACACTTCCTCAAAGTAGCAAGCTGAGAATTGGATTTGTTAGAACTCCATCCATTGCAGGATTCAATGCGCTTTCTAATGGATTTATACTAATTTCTCATGAAATGCCAAAACCAGTAGAGGGAAGAATTGTCACAAAACATAAAACAATACAAATTCCTGCTTTAGATGCTCCCACTTTTCCTGAAAGGTCAGACATACATTGTAGAATGATATTAGGAAAAAATAGATGAAAAGCATATACAAATTACATGAAAATTATTAATTATTTTGCTCCATCAACCTTAATATTAATATGTACAATCAGTATCTATTCTACTACATAGATTTGATTGAAAGCTGCCTGAATAGACATTTAATTCTTCATTTCTTATGAAGTGACAACACATTCTAAATAAGGACCTATTTTTTTAAAAAACATTAGAAAATAAAGGAACAATTGTTCTTTTTACCTCCTTTCTTGGAGCTGTTCCACATGGATAGAGAAAACATCTATCTCTGTGCTCTGGGATGTTTATAGAGATGTAGAAGTTTACCCTTCATAACCCTCTGCCCTCTTTTTCCTTTTTCAAAGGAAAGAAGAAATGAAGAATATGATACTTGACCTTTCTGATTCTTTTGGTCATTAGTCCAGCAGAACCAAAACTTACTAATAAAGAGGTTATTTACGCTGACACCCAAGGGAAGGAGGCAACCATTCCATCACAAAGACTAGTCAGTCCAAGAGTTTCATTCACATTCATTTCTTGAATTGACCTTACCAAAAGACCAGTCCTTCTCCTTTGCAAAGGAAAAGGGGACAAGTGAGAAGTGATTCATCTGATTCCTTTCTGCAAGTTAGATATTGTTGCCTGAGTCATTTGCCCAGGTTGGTCCAATTTGCATACATAACAAAGAAAAGTTGAGACTGATCAAGTGAGGAAGGGTTCAATATCACTTTTTTAAAAGTCTTAAAAGTGATGGGACAAATTTTCTCCTAAAGGTTCCTGTATCTTTTCACTGACAATACAGGTCATAACTTAGATTAAATGCATAACATTTAGAACTATATTAATTTATAGTTAGAGGACAGTAAGATTGTTTGGAGGAATGAGCGCTAAACTTGGAAAACTGGAAGGAAAGACATTTCAGAGAATAATTCAGTTTGCAAAATGGACTCTTTTCAGTAGAAATCAGGCCATGTCCATTCTGGTTTTGCTGTATTAAATGTGTATTTAAAACCTGGCAATTATATTAAACAGCATATCTCTCTCAGCCATAGAGTTAACAAATCATATAAACAATTGTTTATCCAGGTCAAAATATATTTTTTAGGAATGTTAAATTTTCAAGGCTAACAAGGACTGGATAGCTCCTATAAAATAAGCCACATCCTTCATATCCTGAATTGTATAATGAAGGACAAACTTCGGCGTCTGCAGTATCTGAAATATCCTAGACACAGTGCATTAACTCAGTTAGTCTTTCTGCATCATTACAGAGTCCAGTTAGGGAAAACTGAAGAAAAATAATGATGACTTATTTTTTAACTCTAGCTTCTGTCAGTCATCACTCCATTGTGCATCTCAGCAAGTACTTTCAAGTGTGTTGCTATTTGTTATCCTGCATATCTGTACACGAGGAATAATATACCATCTGATTAGAAATACTCAATACCTGTGTTTTTGTCCATGCTTGAGACAGTCTGTGCATGCCATCCACTTGTTCAGACCCACAGCTGTTCCTGTGTCAGCTCAGGTTAGTTCCCAGCTCTGAATCTCCCTGCAAACAGATTGATGATGACCTGATGGGCTCCGGTTAGTGATCCTGCTCTCAGAGGACAGATCACAGACTGCACAACACTGATCGTCTAGCAAGGAGGAAAACACCTCATCCAAATTCATTTGATTTTAATAAGATAGGAACCTGAGCTGACCTGTTTCTGACTTAATTTCCTCTTATTTATTTATTTGAGCATATCCTCACAAAACTATCTTTTGCCTTCAAGAAGTACAACATATTACAGAAAGTAGAACATCTTGCACACTAATTTTTAGTTCTAGCAAAGCTAGATCTTTTATTCTGAAAAGAGTAAACATGCATTTTCGAGTGCTTGATGTTATGATCCTGTATCTGCCCTAACACGTATCATTATTTTGTATGCATTTTCACTATTTTCTGTGCATTTTCATGCCTTGCACACCTATTTATTTCTCAAAATATCTTTTTGAACTGTTAGTTCTAAGACAAATGCAACATTTAACATCTACTATGTGAATTTATATTGATTTTTTTATCAGATTACCATACTAATTCAATGGTCTAAAGAAATAGAAATAAATTAAAAGTCTCATTGTTTTCATTTTAGCATTAATTTTGCATTTGAAAGTGTAAGTGGATCAGATTAGTATTCTTTCATACACATCAAAGGGCTTGGAAAAGGTGGATAAGTACAGTTGTCATCCCCTCAGAAACAAGGACACTTAGGTGTACATAGGGTGTGGCTGTACATTTTGTGCACCTCAAAGTGATCTTTTGAATAGGTGGATTGGCTTCCCATCCTGAAAGGGCAAAGGCTGGAGGAGGAGAGGGCAGAGATTGGCTGAATCATGTGTGGCTAGAAGAAGGTGGCTTAAGATCAGAGGTAAAATGTCCCTTTCAAAGCTGGAATCAAAACCGCTATAACAGATCTGTGGGGGAGCTGAGCAACAAACAAGGGGTGGTACAGGGCTGAATGGACACATATCTTGCTCTTGTGGAAATTGGATGTGCACCTAGAACACCGTTTTCTCTCCAGGTGTCTGTTCATGACCACTCTTGGAAAATAATACTGGGCTGGAGGAACCCTTGTGCAGAATCAACATCGCTTTTGTGGTGTTCGTGTCCAGTACTTAATCAGATGGTAATATTTTACAGATAAGAAAATAATTACATTGCAGGACAAAGGGATTTCAAGTTCCAAGTAACTTATTATCAGCAACTAAAATTAAATTCTATGTATGTTGACAAATCACTGTGTACCAAAATAAAATTACCAAAAAAGCAACATAAATTAATATAACCAAGTTTTCAAGATCATGCATTTTAAATACTGAATTATTGTTAAAACTGATTGCTGAGGTTTAATAAAAAAAGTGGTGAGAAGAACACCTGCATGGTAATTATTAAAAAATGCATATGCTGTAAATGAATATTTCTTATTAGTTTATTAAACATGGAAGGTCTCTTCAAGCATTTAATTGGCTTTAAAAGAAGTTGGCTTTAAACTATGAGGAAATTAATTATGTATTAATTAATTACCAAAGAAAGTAATTGACACTTAATAACTATTTTGATTGATATCTTCCTTGGCCTTGTCCTAACCTACAATTTCATCAGTGTGTTTTATACACATGATTACAGTTGGATTTTAGAATACAGCTGTTTCTCTAAGAAAGTGCAGTGATCTGTCATCTGTGAACAGGAATGACAGTGGCATGTATAGAAATTGTGTCTGACTGCTGCTAACTTCACAGACGTTTCTATCTGATAAAAGAACTCTTCCAAATCTTGTCTGAATTTACTTTCACCTGTAAGGAAAGAAAATCATCTCTTTTTACGGCAATCTATTCTGTTGCAGTTTACACTGAAAAAAGTATAAACTACAGTGGCATCTATTAATGTTCTATAAGTAATTAAAAAATTTACAGCTTAGCAGACATTTGAACCTTTTAGACTATTCGACATTGATGTCATTCCCATGACCATATGCCCAGTAGTTTTGGACAAATCATTTCTCTTTCTTATTTTCATGTATCAATATAGCATTCCAAAAGAGCAACAAGACACTAAAAATAAAACATCACAGAAAGGTTATTGGAGCTCCTGAGTGATTAGAGTCACTGGCTTAGTGCCGGCTAGCATCACCTGAGGTGTATTATAATTGCCCAAAACTGCAACACCTGTCATGTTTTATTTGTTAAGGGTCTGTCATATTATTACTATAAATTCTAATTAGCAATGATAGAAAAGTGATACTCATTTTAATGTGTATGAATACATGTAGGTATATACATTTGCATAAGGAGTGAATGTGACACATATATTTGTATATACATAGAGTTTATTTATTTATGTAATGTATTTATTGCTGTATAACACTCATAATATATACCATATATAAAACTATGTGTGGTACATATAATACATATATATATAATATTATAAACTATATGTTTTATTTATATTTATATATATATGTATATATATATATATATATATATATGTATATATATAAAACAGTATAAAGGTACAAAGAGGTTTTAATATCCATAAGCCTCATTTAGAGATGGCTGATTTATTATTTAGAACCTCTAACCTCTGACATAACAGATGAAGTTGAGCAGTAAGGATAGTGCTCTCAAAGTGTCACTGTTGATATCCAGAGGCTGGATAGGCCAGATGACAGTGAATAACCTTGATCATGATTCTGGGCAGCAGTCTGTGCCATCCTTACCCACACTCCGTAATGCAGTGTACTGTGAGTGGAACAACTCAGTCAATACCTACTCAGAGGGTGAATTGTTCATTAAAAGGGTATCAGCAACTCAGTGAGCAGCATAACAAGCGTCCCTCTGTAGTATTTCCCCCCATGTTTCCCAGTTTGCTAGAACATTCCATTTTTCTTCTCAAGAAAGAAGAAAATCCAGAAAGTGGGTATGAGTTTCATGGATTCTTTTTTCCTAAATCAGGTCTTAAATTTTTAAGGCTACACAGGCTGGAAATATCTTGAGGTAATACATGAAGGATGTGTGAAGCAGAGAACGTGGATAAAGAAATCCTGATGGTTATGAACATAAAAGTCTGAGAGGCAAAGAATGGTTTTCATTCAGTGCGATCAGCCAAGCACAAAGCCTGATTCAATAGGAATGGGCATGAGTGAAGCAGTGTAAATGAAAGTAAATATGACTATCAACAGAAGATTAGGCATGTGCACGGAAAACTGTGACAGGGTATTTATAAGCATGTCAGATTACAGACTGCAATGAGAAAAGAATTTTGACTTTTCTAATACAAAAACCAAACACATTTAACTTCATCAGAATAGAAAACTCCATTTTATGAACAAACCCTTTATCCCAAGACAGAAGCACGTAGGAAAAATGAAGAATATTTGTAGGCATGTATCTGAAACACATGCTTGTTTCTATCATGATATGTGAATGTTAGGTAGATTTTTGTAAAACTTAACTGAATGTGAACAATGATTGTATGTGGACAATATAATCTATGAAACAACAAATAAATTACTTAGGTAAAATTTGGTTTTTTTAACAACAGGAAACACAGGAGGGTAAACAGCCACACTAGGAAAAATGTAATCACAGATGGATTTTTTCTCTATTGAAGAGTTTAATATCAGTTTCCAACATTCAGTACAAATTTAACGAATTATTGTTTTGTCTGGACAGAATGAGACATTCTAAGTGTCCAAGACACTAGGAAGCTCCTCCTTATTAAATCAGTAGTGTTCAGAGGTGTCTTTGACACAGAAATCTGAAACTATGAAACTTGTTTATCCCAGAGGACTAAGGGACTCCTCACTTGGAACATGCGCACCTTGATGTTTTGTAGAGTGGGTAACAAACATAGCTGAGGTCTTCAGGCTTTTAAGGGGAAAATATTATTTTTAAACAAACATAGGTTCAGTGTTTGATATTATACCTGCATTCTTATTCATAAAAACGGAGTTCTTTGTAGTTCTGGAGGTTAAATAAAAAGGTTGTTTTACTCCTAGGTTTATGCTAATAACCCATATGTGAGACTATACAGACTTAGGACCAAAAAAAAGCATTATGTGAAACTTTTCAAGGTTATTCATTTATTATCATTGACACCAGGGAACCAAATTTCCTCAGTATGAATAATACCCCTAGAAATTTAGGGTCTTACAATGTCAAACACACAGTAAGACTTTTTTTTTTTTCTCTAGTTTATTTTATTATTTTATTTCCTTTCATTTCATTTTTTGTTTTATTGTTAGCCATTACAGGGAGTATACCTGAGAAGGGAAAAACCTGTACAGAATTTCACATAGTTATATGTCTAATTTTATATGTACATACATATATATGTGTGTTCATGCATAATTGTCCTATAATTTATTTTAGCAGTTAACAATTATAAGATACAATTGATATCCTGAACTTCTGTTTATTAGGCTGCAGTAGGATTTCTGTTTCCATCCATATGCATCATACACTGAATTTCTCCTTCTCTCTTGGCCAAGTGCACAGAGCTTTGGACAGAAATTGGTTTTAACTCTATTACTGCTTCTATTTGAAGTAGAAATAAAATTTAAAGGAAACATGATGTATTTTACATCTTGATTATTATCAATTACAAGAATTTCCACCTATGTTTGGGAAGTATGAGTAAAATGAAGTTGCTTTTTTTGTCTCTAAAAATATTGTAAATACACTCACCTTTCTATGTAATGTCTTTCTGAAGACCAGCCTGTCTTATTCACAAAGACAAAAAACCTAGAAAAATAAATCAAGATTTAGATTTTTAACTTGTGATCAATTTGGAAAACTTGTTGCCAGCTGAATTTCTATTTGATATTCACATTACATTCAAAGTGCAGAGAAATAGGAGCCACAACATCAATAACACAAAGCTAATGTATATGTCAGCTTCAATACTACCTATACTACTAGAATTCTTGGTTCAATAAGACCTCTATGTTTAACCATGATATGAGCCTTAATATGAAAGCTAAATTTTCACAAAATATTTGAAGATTGGTGCATCATTTATCTTAATCATCTAGATGGGCTCTGAGTTATAGATTGAGATTAAGTCTTCTAAGGCAAGCAGAGGTTGCTCTAGAGCTGTCATTTTTTGCTATAAGTAATCTCCACTGTTTGTGTCCCTGATCCCTGAAGTGACATGAAAACTGATTGACAGGGAAGATGAGTTTCCCCTGTGACTGTGTCCTATACTCCTCCTTTAAAACTTACAGATAGTTATGCTCCTAATAACTATCGGTTAAGAACAACGGTGTTCAAGAAGAAAAAGAAGATATTTGAATAGTATATTCCCTTCCTGTAGTAACTGGTGAAAATGCAGAGCTACAGATATTTAGAATTTTATTATCCTGTGCCACAAATGAGGGAATAGTCTTTTATGAAGTATTTTTTTTTTGCAAAATATATATCCTTACCCAGTGTGAATTTTTCACTGTATGTACTTTAGTTATTTGGGACAGAAGTGAATGAGTATGAATCAGGAATTCCTTCTTTTCTTCCTTCCTTCCTTTCCTTCCTAGCTTTCCCTCCTTTTCTTCCTCCCTATATGTTCAGATATTTGTATTGCTCAGATAACTGCAATTAATCACAGCAAAAACAAAACTCAGGTATGTACTATGACTTTAACAACAATAAACCTGCAACATGGATGCATATATTGGCTAAGAGATTTAGCTTTTACTGTCAAGGTTATAAAGGTGAACCAGGAATATCTTCCAGATGACTGTTAGATGGACTGAGTATATATGCAGTGGATAATTACAAGGTGTACAGGAATTTGAACTGGATTACTCTTTCTGTAGAATTCTAAGATTTTCTTGGTTTCCAGATCATAAATATTTGTTGTTTATCTACCTGGCAACAACTTTGACACAATTAAGAGGTCCTTAAAGTAAAAAACTTGTTTGTTTGGGGTTTTTTTGGAGGATGGGGTTGGAAGTCACGTACAAAGTGCCGAAAGTGCAATTTCACAGTAACCTGTTTCCTTTCTGGACTTCTCTTTGCAGTCAAACCTACACAAGGTATTTTTGGATTTTATTTGCTGGTTTCAAGATGTAGAATAAATTCCAATATATGTGTGCATATGTCTGTGCATCTGTGTATAAAGCAGAAACTACCAATAATAATGTGCTTGTTTTATTCTTTCTTGTGTGGAGGTATGCTGTAAATTCTATCCTTCTCTTTTGACACCATAATCCTTTCATAGCAATGTCACATGAAGTTTAATTTTTCTTCTTTCTACTTTTAATTGCTATAATCAGTGAAAATACTTCCTCATTTACATGCATTGCCCTCTGTGCAAGCATACACGTACAGATCTACAGAAAATAGTTTTTCCAAATGAAATTCAAGTCACCAGAGTGAAACGTCTAATAGCAACTGTAACAACTGAAGTGAAAAAAAAAAAGCCAGAGCCTTACCTTGTCAGACATAAAGCAGGATGGGAAGCACTGTACAGTAGCTTTTGCATTTTCCGGAATAAAATAAGTGAGGAACTTCCGGATGTGTGCATTTTTTTCAGATTTATTTTCATTTTATCGGGTTCCTCACAGTGTTCAGCAAGGAAGTAGCTGAGCACATGAGCAGCTTCAATGTTTCTTCTCATTTCAGATCACTGGGTTTCTCAGTAATTATTTAAGTACAATATTTAGTTTTACAAGGATTTCATAACAAGCATTTTCTCTTTGAATATGACAGCGTAATTCCTATTGATGTGATGGCTCAGTTTGGCCCCAGCGTTCAGTAACTTCGTAAAGAGCTTTTGCTCTGATATTTCCTAATGCTGGACAAATGTTTTAATTTTTTGATTCAAAAACTGTTGCTTAGTTTAAGTAACTCTTCCAGAACCTGTCTCACATACCTGACCATGCCTTTTACCTATGTTGAAAGTGGTCTTAGTGTCAATAAATTTGTGCATTAGTTAGATGTTTACTTCCCTAATTCATGGATTTTCCAGTTGGCCAAATCCTACTGTGAGCTAATATATGCACACAGGAAAATTCTGTCCAAAAGGGGAGCTGCAAGTCTGTCCTGATAATCACCATGGAACTCTTTTACCATCAATTGACATTTTTGCATATGTATTTGGAGTAAACCAGTGCTATTGCTAGCTTGTTTCATACTCCAGCACTACAAAAATTCTCTTCTGTTCGCTAGGGGATTTTTGGTTTTTTTTCCAAATTGGTAATTAAGAACACTAAGAATAGAACCGAGACAGCTCTCTGTCCAAATGTGACATACAAATTCTTAAGCTGGACATTAGTATTCAACATGATGACTTTATTAATTTTTTTTAAACTTATCTGTCCTTTTGCAGGTAGCAGACTGATTGCAAATTGTCCGTATATTTTTTATAAATGTTTTAATTTTCATAATTATCCAAATATCAGTTTTCCTAGTTATTCAATTAGCAGCTGGGTTCATGATTCTGTCATTCAGAAATGCCCTTCTATTATTTGAGAACTGTACTACAGTTTGCATTTTTTGTCACATTGAGACATAAAATGTATTTCACCCAGTAAATGATTCAAATCCCATGGAAAGTAATAAGTCTTTTAAACTCTGGACCTTAGATCATATTAAACATGTATATTAGCTTTAGATTTTAGGCTAGCAAATTGAGAAGAACAATCAGTTTTATTGCTGCCTTACTGACTTGACTTTCATTTCATTCTTGTAAATGAGAAAAGAGTAGGAAACAGGTAAAAAGAGAAGGAAATAACTTCTTGTGTACATATGTGTACATATGTGTTTGTATATAAACACTTCAATTGGTGTGCTGATACATTCACACTTACACAAACAGTTCTTACCTGAACATTTATCATAACAAAAGGCAGCTTTCTACAAAGTGCATGGAAAAGCAAAGAGAGTCTACTGCAGACATGGCTGAATGAAATTGTTGGATTTAGCAATCATGTTTGTGAATACATTATTCTACTTATTGTCCAATAGTAACCAAAAGTGAGACAAATCTTTTCTAAGAATACCTGCCTTACAATATAGCTGTGGAGAAATCTTCTTTCAGATTGCCACATAATATTGAAGTAGAAATGAGAAAAAATAAATAAGAAAGAAAAGAAAAGAAATGAAAAGAAGAGAAGAGGAGAAGAGAAGAGAAGAGAAGAGAAGAGAAGAGAAGAGAAGAGAAGAGAAGAGAA